>NC_047075.1:13882764-14113635 GCF_902459465.1 Asterias rubens | reverse complement strand
GCCCTTTTGGCCGCCCATATGTATCTCATACTGTTATTTTAGTACACTAATATTAATGGCGCTGCGGACGTAGCAGTGGCTATCAAAGTACAATGTTTTACTGTGTATAAAAAGTGTACATGTGCGTGTACATGTAAATTACATACATACAGTACATGCAAACACAATTATGTGCAAAACATGTACATGTACGCATGTTTGAAAAATAATAAGCAATCTTGAGCTGTTGTGCTGTCGAAAGAAAAATGTTTTGCGTCAAAGGAAGAACTAAAACAAGTTTAATTCATGTGCAGGCTTGTTAATTTTCTCCAACAAAAACATATACCACGTTCGCACAGAATAATAAATAACAACAATAATAAATGATGGGTCTACTTGTGGTTTTAAATCGCACTTCACCTTTTTAATATCCTTAAAAAAAATTGTTTTCTTCTCCGAAACAGGGGACTGTATGGGCCAATTGGGCCTGCTTATGCAACGGTTATTATGTTCCCGAAAAGTGCAGCCATCCCACGCGAGGATAGCGCGTGTGATGAAAACTAAAAGAGCGCCCATACAGTTGAGTGACGTTGCAAGGGTTTTATTTAGTTTTATATCATAAATGAGGGAATTTCAAATAATAACCTTTGTCCCATTACAAGCACCATATGCTGGTTATTATTCAACAAATACCAGAGAACTAGATTAATTGAAATAGTCAAGATTTAGTAAATGGTTACTTTTTTTTGGAAGATATTATAAAATGTGTAACATGAATTTGTTCTCATTTAAACGCTGATGCTTTACCATTATCAATAGTATCAACTACATGTTTTTATTATTATTTTTATTGACAGACAGTGAAGTTGCTTCTCTTTTGAAAGTGTGTGGCTCTGAAAAGAGCCGTTGGTTTTGTTTGAGCGAGAAGATGGTGTTTAATAGCCGGATGCTTTACCTTCTCGCTCGACGACTTTGGGGAGGACCTTCTCCAGATGCGAGATGTATTTTCGGCAAAGCTGAGGAGTAATCTTTGTTGCCCAAAAGTCGAGAATTCCATCTACAAGCTGCTCCTTGTTGGCTGGTTTTACGAACTTTCGTAGATGAAACTTCAGCGCCGCCCAGAGGTTCTCGATGGGGTTCATATCTGGCGATTCTGCTGGAGTCTTCTACCAGTTTACCTCAAGAGCTGTCATCTCGTCTGTAGCCCGTTTACTGGTGTGCTTGGGGTCATTATCTTGTTGGAACCTATGTCCATCTGGAAAAACCCTGGTGGCGAACGGATGCAGGACGTACCGGATGATATTCTCTGCATAGAACTTGCCGTCCATAATGCCGGTAAAGATGACAACATCGCTTGCGCCTTTCTTCGTAATTCCTCCCCACACATGGACTTTGAAGGGGTGTTTTGGCCGGCCACGGAGGATCCTTTCACTTCCCTTTTTCTTCAAGGACTTACGAGTGTTCCGTTGGATTTCAACGGAGCATTCGTCACTCCAAATGACGTTGTCGAAGGTATCCCCCCGGCCAGACAAGCCTCGGCAAACTCCAAGCGCTTTGGGCGATTGGCATCTCGGATGATCTGACAGTACCGAGTTCCAGATCTCTCCCATCCCAATCCTCTGCGACCCCGTTTGATGGATGATAGAGATATGAGGAAACCCAAATTATTTTGGATAAGGGTTTGGAGGTCATCGGCGCTCAGCTCGTTGTCGGTCAGACTCTGGTTGATTAAATTAAGCACCTCTGGGCTGCACTTAGATCTACGTCCAGATCTGGGATGGTCGACGAGACTATCATCGCGGTTTAACTTTCTTAAAAAAGAAAACACGCCACTTGTGGAAACAGTAATGCCATCTTCGTAATGCCATCTTCCCGTTGGAGACGGGTCTTGATCTCCTTGGCTGAAACCCCTTGCATTCGTAAAGATGCAATTTTCTGACACGTGAACAAACCGAACCGACCCATCGTGGAACTTGGCCTCCAACTGGCAACTCCCGTGGATTTCGCGCGGGGACTTTTTTCTTGAAACGTTCTCTTAATCCCTTGCTCTCTTTTTTTGCTATAAATGGACATGTTTTTGTTGTGCTTGTTTATGCCTCTGACGAAGGTCCGGTTTGGATCGAAAGCTAAGGCCATTTTCCCTTATTCCTGCGGGCCTGCTTTCTTATAATGTTCAATTCCACACTCTAAAACAGTTAGATACGCAACGATTGATCTGAAACATTTACTACAAAAGATATTACAGGTGGAGTTATTTTTTATTAAGTCTGAAAGAAAGCATTACCGAGTTTACTGGTCCTTGTAGCTAAAAACGTAACTTGCCGTTTATTGTCAAGTTGTCGTATTGAAGTATTATATTGAAGTGTTTATCATTGTACGTTTATACACGGTTTATGATCGGGGACTTAATACTGTACAACTAAAAATGCTTTTTTGTTGCTTCTCAAAGTTAGGGTTTTTCCTCAGGAAATTCCCCCCCCCCCCCCTTAAAGCTATTTTTACTCCTCAACAATATCCGTATACGCGTGCGATTTTTTTTCTTAAACATGTTTTCTCTCGTGTTTTTTTAAAAAACTCTCCTTGAATTTGTCCCGTTAAATATCGGAATGTTCATCTCATTTTTGGTGTCTCTATATTGGTGCCTGGGGAACCGGTAAATATGAGTAATGTTTACGACAATAATTAATAGAAGCTAATCAAGAATTGAGATTTATGAACGACTAATGGTATCATTTGTGAAATTCTAAAACTGACCGTGTTCACATATCAAGTGAATAGACCAACCATTAAAAACAAAATTGAAACTAATACATTCACCATCCTAAATGGTCCCACGATCGAAAACTGTTATTTGGCCCCGAGCCAGGAATGAATCTGCAAACGGGGACGTTTGCGGTAACATCAAATGAGCTGTTTCTTGCCGTTAACATTTTATCTTCAAACCGGCCCCTATTATCTCTTTCTGTAAAACCTCCCTCATGAGGTTACGTATTTCAACAAAGCAAAACTGGCAAGCTTCATCCACGCGTGTTATCCATACTGGAGGCGCGGGCTGATACTGTCAATAAATTCAATAAAGAGGCTCCATAACATGAGCGGGAGAGATGCGTGTGACACAAGTGAGACCCTTGTGACAGCATGCCACGAGTAATCTGAAATAATTTGAATATTCATGATATTCAGGAATATTCATTGTACCTGCGTGGCCACGCATGGGTCCCTTGCGTGGGATCACTTAATTTCGGTCTGTACTGTAATAATGAAGTATGTGTGCCCCTTGCTCTATGTTGTGATTACATTTTTATGTAAATACCTTATTGTGGGTAGGTGACCTGAAATTCATGACTTCAATACTGTATAGTTATGGAAATTTTGATTTTTAGTGTGTTGAAAGCGACATATCATAGTTGAGTAGAAGTTCGTTTTATTGTTTATGCATTCATTAACATAGTGTAACGCATGGCGTATGTGTAGTTATGGGCCCGAGTAGGAGTCATTCGTTACAATAGTACAACACTTTGTATTGGTGAATAGCAGTCATCTGTGTGTGTTTAAACATTTGTAATTTTTATATGGATTTGAGTAAATTTATAGCCCTGAATATGACATAAATGCCAGTAAGGTTTTTGTTTAGAAAGATAAAACCTTAAATCATGCAGAAGCAGTCCTCGTTGTTCATGGAAATAAAAAGCCTTGACTCGGGTTGTAATTTAATAATAAAATGCTTGTATTTGGTCTAATTTCCTGAAAACTAGCACCTCTGATGACATGAATAGGTACTTATCATGTACCATTGGTTATCTTGGTAAATTGTCAGAAGCATTGGAATTCTAATTTTGGATGGCCAAGTAAGACATTGTCTTAAACTGAAAATACTTGGGGGAAAAGTTAGAATGAATAAATAAAATTGTTTAAATGTCTTACCTTTCAGTGTCAAAGCCTTGTATGATATACTCCCTGTTTTCAGCAGCCATCTCAATTTCCTGATTGAATTTAATATGCAAAAACTATGTTTGTCATAGCTGTGTTAAGGTTGGGCCGATTTCATAGCACTGGTTTGGTAAGCAAATAGTTGTGCTATTTGAAAATTAGGCATTCATCTTGCATGTTAACCATGGATTTGCATTGTACATTTATTTAGTTCAGATCATCATCTTGAAATATTTAAATGTTAACATTTCCTCGTAAGGCTATATGTACAACTGCGTCACAGTTGCGTTTAAGTTTAAACATAAGCATGTTCACTGGTAAGGTTGAAAATTAGGCATTCATCTTACATGTTAACCATGGATTTGCATTGTACATTTATTTAGTTCAGATCATCATCTTGAAATATTTAAATGTTAACATTTCCTCTTAAGCAGTACGGGCTCACATCCTAATCAGGAGAATTTCTCCCAAACGGGAGATTTCTCCTAAAAAAGGCCAATATTTCCTGATGACGTCATAAAAATAGCGCCCTCATTGTTTTATCCTATTTGGAGAATTTGCTTGTATCCTGATTAGGAGCGAAAGTAACATAATATGATCGGATTAGATTCACAATTCAGACTTCATAATTTGTTCTAAAAGTGTAACATGTTAAACCATAGTTTTGCTTTTCTTCTGGCACTGTCATCGCATAAGTTGGTGTAATTCTGGACTGTAGTGTAGTGGTGGTGAAAATGTTTTACTAAAGTCGCCTCAAGTACGGTAAGTACATCTGACTGGCCAGCACTCCATATGGCATATGGCCAGCACTCCTCATGCTCCTGTCTGGTAGCTAGGCCTATACATCTACATGTACATACATCAACCGATCCCGGGTGAAATAGTGTGAGGCATTCAACATTCTTGGCACATTTTTCCCCGGCAACGTGTGTGTATAATGATATGGATTAGTGAGGGGACCTGAAATACCGACTCATGAAAGTTTTTGCCGCTTTTTCAAAAATACTGCGTGTTTACCCCCCCCCCCCATTCCAGTCAAGTGCTGCACTCCGGGCACCATTCGTTGATGGGATAAAAGTCTCCCACTTTTAAATTTTCAAAAGTATGCAATGTTCGTATGTTTTATCCCATAATTTCCCTACTATCAGAACCCTATACTTTTTTCAAATTTTTGCTGCCATTCCGAGGATATCACCACCAATCAATTTGGTAATTTCTCTTACAATGTATTTTTTTTTTCACAAATAGAAAAGGTTCTACACAAATGCCAAGTGTAATTTCAGGTGTACTGTTAGTCAATCTGATTTAATTATTTTTTACTTGGTTTTTATTGTTTTTTGTATGTGAACGTACAGAGACAATTCTGCACCAAGGATGTCAAAGGTTACCCGACAGAGTAACAAACAAATTGCTCCCTATGAGAGGAGGTGTGGTGCCATTATCCACTCTGATGAAGGGGACAATGCAAGACTCTTCTCAATAAAAAGAGGAAAGAAAATGAAAAGGAAGACACTTGATAAATTATACAAGTACGATCCACCTATAATAACAAAGACAGCAGGGTTTATATGTGAACTGTGTCTGCAAACTTTTGAAGAGGGTAATTTTCCTCGACAATGTCAACAGTATGCAGGTACTTCTCGGGATGTTCAGGGTGAAATGACCCCTCATGAACATGAATCTGACAACAGTGATGTTTATCATGATGACATAATTCCCTCACAGGCTTTTCTCAAAACTGCCTTCAGTGATCATCTAGAGGAGGCTATTCAGAGCGACATCAAATCTTTGTACAAAGTTGGCACTTTAAATAATACTGAAGAATTACGTGGATACAAGGCTTCCATATGGTTGCAGCGTAGACCAAAGGAACTATTCTCCCTCATTTTGACTTTGTTTGGATTCTCTAAAGGTGACATTCTTGAAGATGAAGTGAAAGCAGTTAAAGTTGCAAAAGTTGTTGAATTAATATATTCTTCACGGAACTCCAATCTAATTTTACCGCTTGGATTTCGGGAAAATATTTTCAATTATTCAGCCTCTGGAAGTAAACTGTTGGTGAACTATAATGGAACATTGATGAGATATCTCAATTCTAAAAAGTCCACACCAATTCAATTTCCTCCAGGACTTGTGCGTGTTGCATTTGATAATGAGCAAGTTGTGGGGAAACTGTACTCGGTTAAGGCAACAAGGTAACAACAAGGTACCCATGAAAGTTGTGACAAGTACCATATATATGATACTCGATAATGAAAGTCTCATGCAGCTGGATGACGAATTCAAACCAGGAAATTGGCTTTTCATTTCAGCAACTGACTCTCAGAGGTCTGCATTGCTCGGGGGATGCACCAAAGAACAGAATAACTTTTTTTTGATATTCTCGGAATGAGCTCATTGACAGTCGCCTAAATAACTTAAAGAAAGAGAGGAAGCTGGGAAGAGATGTTATTGATACTTCAATTGAACATCAAGATCAATGTGAACAAGAAAAAGAATGTATAGAATGTTCGGCTGAAAACGATATTAAATCTATAATCTGCACTAACTGCAAAGGTCATCTGCGTAAGAAGACAGTGGATTTGAAGTCGATATGTGGTGGGAAGGAAAGGGTTTATCCTTATCAACACTTAGAACACATAGTGTCATTGGAGGAGAATCACATAAAAGTTAAAGTTGGTGAGCCAGAACTTTTAAACCCAAATACCTATGAAAATATTGCTATTATCCTGAGAAACATTGGCAGAGGTGCTGGAGTGAAGCAGTATGGTGGGGTGACAAGAAGTTGGTTGTTTATTGAATGTGATGGTGGCATTTATCATGTTGTGATGCAGTTGATTCATAATGTTCTCATCTGCAAACAGTGCAAACAGTCATTTTATGGCAAGGAACTCTTTCAAGAGCATAGATGTTAGATACTGCTTGACATTACCCCACAAAATGAATTTGACTGGATTGTCTTGCTTCCTGGCTTGCTACACGTTGAGATGAATGCAGGTCGTGCATTTATGGAGCTTAACTGGCAGGTGTTCATAAAACATATTGTGAGTGAGTTGGGTTTCCAGTCTCCAAGGTCACAGTACTATGCAAAAAAGGGGTCTGATCACCACAAAATGTGGAGGATACTAGAGATTACATACATTGCGCTACTGGAAGAGCTATTAGTCCCTTATGTTGACAAGTGTATAGAAATGTCTGCAGAAGCAACAGTGGAGGGGTACTGGCAATGGAGTCACAACATCAGTGATCCTAATTACAACTATGTGCAACAAATGGTACTCACCTTCTTACATGCCCTCATGCTTCTACGTGATGGAGTGAGAAAGGGCAATAGTATGGCTATAATGACAAGAAAGGAAAAGGTAAAACCTCTCTTCTATGGAAGAAATCATCCAACCTACCAACGCATCATGGCCACAGACTCATTCATCATGCAGATGATGCCGATGGAATTGGTAGTGTGTGAAATCCTCACTTTCACTCAGTAGAAATGGGGAAGCGGATCATTATCAAGGCGGTGATGCTTGTTTAGAAGAGGTCAATAAAGATGCAAAGACATGGGTACCACCTGGGGTTCCAACAGATGGACAGTGGCAAAGAATCTTTAGAAACTTAGATGAAGTCAATCAGGTAAGACTTATTTATGTAATTTAACAGATTTTATTCAAAACTCCAACATTTTGTCAATTAAAAGGCAAGGAAAAAGGCAATTTAAACATGAATAGTATACAATCTTTGGCATAACAATTTAATTGCAATGATATAGCTTCTGTGACCAACACATGACAGAGTCATCTTATCTTATCTAACCTAAGGCTAACAAGAAAACCTAAGTATGTTTAGGGCATTTGAATGGAATATTTTCGATTGAGCCTCGTCGAGGAATGGCAATGTTAAGGCACCTGGCGTGCCCCCACACATTACACCCATCTGCATCACAACCCAGCCACATGTTCTGGCGTTTGTGCTGCCTTACCAACTGTTTGTCGGTGCTACCTGAAAATATAACTCTACAAACACAACACTTGTTTGTAGCTTTTGCCGCTGGTGCCGGTTTGTTCACCGGGGTGCTCTTCTTTCCCGGCAGTCCCTGTATTTCAGTGGATGGACCGGGAACCTGATTGCCGTTGCATGGTCGATGTTGTTTTGTTGATGTCTGTAGGACATCAGATGTGTTTCTTGTTCTTGGAGGGCTTTCAAAGACGTGGGCACACCCACTTATCGTTGCCTGCGTCTTAACGTGGCGTACTTTCTTCGGCCTCAATTCCTCATGGGAACAAAAAGTGTTGCTTTTGCCCCTGCCGTTTACGACTTGGATGAACACTTTGGCGCCTGTCAGCCTGTGGAGGGCTTTAGCCTGAAACAGTACAAATTAACAGAATATTGTTTTGTTTTTAAAATTTCATTTCAGATACGTACTACAACATTGCAAGATGTAAAAATTGGAAGTAGAAAAAGTAACGACATTTTGCCAAGCCGGAAGCTTATCGACTATCAAGAAACCGCCGTGGTTCGAGCACTGGTAAGAAGTAACCAATACCTTTCTCCAGCAGAGAAATGTAAGCCCCACACTTGTGTCAAATGACAAATCAACATGAGTGATGAACTTTGTAACTTCACTGTCAATGCTTTGATAATCCAGGAGACCTACATGAGGAACTTCCTAGACAAGGACAATGCACGTTTTGAGACTGTACATGTCACCGCAGCCGAGAAAGAAGAAAAAGAATCAATGGAAAATTTGACTAAAGACCAAATAGAGAAGATGATATATGAGGAGATGAGCAAAATGGACTCCCGGGAACTGCGTGAGCAATATTATAGAAAAACTGTTTGCAGAAAGAGCAAAAAGGAATACATATCATTTTATTATGAGCTTGTAGGTGAAGCAGTCCCAGTCGTCAGTGTAGATTCCGATGCATCCCTTCCAGAAGTTGAAACTGCTTGAAATGTACGTAAAGCACCAGGCTCGGTGCACTTAATACCAAGATTGTATGGCTATATTCTGGATACATATGTACATGTATGTGCTCTTAAGTTTTGCTTAAATGCCTAACCTTCTTAAGTAGACCACTTTTGCGTTTGGAAAAGGTCTTCTGCCTCTCTAGCTTGTTCTCTAGGAATGAAACTGGGCCCTTTCGTCCTTGTTTCTTTTTGGCAGATCCTGAAACAAAGAAAAAGTTGGATTCCTTACAAATTTTTGTTTGCTTTTTCGGAAAGGACTGGCTTGAAGAACAGTTTCAACTGATATTTGAAAGCTTTATAAATTTATGAATAGCTTGACTCCTGCAATTAAATGTAAACATACCCTCATCAATTATTTTATTGCCATTCTCCCACTCCAGGTCAACCTCGACCTCTACTTCCTGATCAGGTGGGTCATTGGGTTCCTCTGCGCCATGATCTGATGATCCAGCTTCATCTTCTGCAAGAATAACTTCAACTGCATTACCAACTTGCTGGAGTAGCTCTTCAATATCATTCATCTGTATAAAAACAAAAAACAATGATTTTCTTTGAAAGAAAAAATACCACTTTACAGTAGAACCCTTAAGTTGGCTTGTACCAATTTATCTAAACCTTACAAAAAGACAAAATTTATAAGCAAGCAAATAAAACAAACAAAGAAGCAAAATGAGCATATTGATCCCTTGAATTATCAATATTTTTTGCCTGAGTTATTTATGTGATCAAGGACTTTCTGTTATGCTTAGAGGGAAAAATCAGCCTGGGCAATTTTGTATTTTAAATTTGCTTTGGTCATATGCCCCCCCCCCCCCCCTCCCCTCCCCGACACACAGGATCCGCCCCTGACACAAACTGAACAGATTCCTTCCTTCTATAGATCTATAACTTCATTAGGCCAAATAAAATTTATAAAAACAGTTTTTCGTCCTGGCTTTTTTGAACAAGCAGGATGATGCCACCTTTTCCCCCAACCCAAGATGGCGCCAGTTTTTACCACCTGATTTGTATAAAAATATAATAGACTAATTGGCTACTACTGTTGTTTAAAACATCAACGAACTGCAGGTTTCGCTTAAAATGATATTTTCCGATGTATAATTGTTTTTGTTTAAAAAAAATAATAAATAAAAAAATAAATAAAAAAATTAAAACAAATTCACGGTGGAATTTTATGTGGCTTATCATTGTTTTTTAAAAGAATCCTTAGATGAATTTACATGGTAGTAATTTACAAAACATACTATAAAATGTTTTCTAGGCATAAATTAGCTCATTATAATCAATCTGCATTCCATAACATTTAAAACACTCACGGACATGAACTGCACGTGCGCCGGTACTTGCCGGCCACGCGCACGCGCAGTCACTCATAACACCGACCGGCAGAGAGTACATGATGTGCACAGTACCTAAAGTTTCTAAACCATAACGGACTAACGTTATGGAGGAAGAACACATGAAGTAAATACGGTTTTAGACCAATGAAAATGGCAATCTAACTACCAAAAGGTTTGTCTATAATCATAGGTGAGTTTGATAACAATGGTCACATGTTCATAACTGAGCTATTTTACATACGAAAACAGAGATTTTTGTGGCAAACCTTTTTTCCGTTGGCAGATCCGAATCGCGGTAGTTTCAGACATGCGCACCCCTCTATTTATATGCGCAACTTCGTTGGAAACAGCGGCCGCTCCTATTTAGGAGATATTCGCATTTTTAGGAGAAGAAAATATCCCTTGAATTGGAGAAATCTCCCGTTTAGGAGAAATTCTCCCGATTAGGAGATGAGTCCATACTGGTAAGGCTATATGTACAACTTAAAAGTCAAACTAAGGGGAAATTCCACACTTTGATATACTGCGTCACATTGGCGTTGACAATTTGAACACAAATCTGGAAGACTGTGAAATCAGGAAATTAAAAAAAAAATGTATCTCTTGGGATGCGTTTTTAATTTGCATTGCAAATATAAACATTGTGACCCGCTCTAACGGAATGAGGAATGTCTAGTAAAGTCTCATTTCGTGTAATATGACACCGAACATAATCGATTATTGAAAATTATTGAATGTTTTTAATTTTTTATTTCTACACTTTTAGGTTGCCTAAATCTTGATTAAACTTACTATGGTCTTACCTTTTCGTCAAAAGATTACTAAAGATGTAAAAACAGACGATTTCTGAGCCATGTTCTTGACGTAATTATCCAAAAATGTTCCAAATCCCACAGGACAGACAGCGAACATTCATTGAAAACACACAATTTGCATAGCGCCACCAAGAATACCATTGGAAAGCCAAAGATTAGAGGTGTCTAAATATAGCCACCAGAAACATGTGTCAACACTAAAAGGGGTTCAAAGGTCGCCAAAGGCAAACCCTGTTTTATCAGCGATGACATCTCCCATTCATAAATCCGCGTCGCGATATTTAGTATGGCTCACACACCGAGGCGTATGTTTATCCATGCAGCGTGAGAGTCCGAATACCCGACCCAAACTTGTTGCCATAGCTAGTTGCAGCGCTGGTAATACGACAATGTACACACGAACATTGCGCGGGTACCATGCACAAACTTCGCTACACGTACGACGTGTGTAAAAGTGGAATGTTTATCGAACAGTGGGAAAACAGTGTCTAATTTCCATCAATGTTTCGTGGTTTTTCAAGGTTGAATTGTTCCAAACCCAAATAATTCTGAATGTTAAAGGAATAATCTTTCAGTTAAACTTCATGCTGGTTAAGAAATTTCGCTAAAATCATGAGACATGCACGGGGAAATTGCGAACGTTCCGTAGTCTTCAAAGACCTCACAACTGTGTGTATGCCCATCCACCCCAATAAACAAGAAAAACACACAATTTTTCAATGCAATCGGCCATAGAGATCGAAGTACAGGTAGTAAAGCCAAAATTCATGAAATAAAATTTTAAATCATTTAAAGCAATTACAATTAAAATATTACTTTCTCATACACAATAGCAAACGCTACAACCACAACAGAACATTATTACTACAGTAAATCTCCAGAAAAAGATTATCTACCAATTTACACGTACAACTCACAAGCAGTAGTGTTTGAAAAAATGTCTTAGTATGATATGAACTTTATTGTACACCATTTTTACACAAATACAGTTTCAAAAATGTTGCAATATACCAATCAAAAATATAAAATCATTTCATTATAAACTGATAGGTCTCACCAGTGAAAGTAGGAGACAATTGGTCCCGTAAAGAAATACAGCTGAAAGACCCACGTACTTCACAGTCCATCAGATGTAAACTATGGGGCAATGCAACAGACCTGCCAGTGAACGAAGGTACAATGATCACTATCAGCAATCTGAAAGTTTCGCAGTACCATAACGTCACAAGTACCAACAGTACAGCGCAGATAGCAATTACTGTAAGTATCAATAGAAAGAAATGTCCTACTTTAAACAGTAAATATGCCAAACAAATACAATTCATACAAACTTTCTTCATGTACTACATCCAGAAATGGTAAAAATCTTCTTTAAATTTACTTCATCCCTGTTGCAAAATTTTTTAAATATATTTCATCCCTAACCATCTCTGGAAAAAATACCATAAAAACATGTATAATACAAAACATTCCCTCTACATTTTTATGCTATTTCATATCAATTTCTAGTATATTTCACAAAAAGTTCCACTTCCGGTTGACCCGGAAGTAGAGGTCAACTTGAGGTCAAGGTTTTCAAAGTTTATCTTTAACGCCTAAGGGGACTAAAACTGAAAAAAGTTTGAAAAACGGTTGTATAGTACTTGAGATATAGTTCCACTTCCGGTTGACCCGGAAGTAGAGGTCAACTTGAGGTCACAGTTTTTCCAAATTAATCTTCAATCCCCAAGGAGTCTTTAATTACAAAGTCTAAAAATCGACGAAAACTATACCTGTTCAGACGGGAGGTCGGAACAGCTAGTAAGAATAACTAGACATTAGGTGTTTGTAAGAATCTGCCGTGAACTTCTTGAGATATGGTGCTACAAAGATTTCCCAATTAAATATACAAATGAGGGTCACGTGGTTAATTAATTAAGAATTTTAATATTTGTGACATTTACAATTAAGCTTAAGTTCTAAGCTTCAATTTGATATATGATTTAACTCTTTTGACCTTGTGGTTTGGGAGATTAGGAATAAACAAAAAACGTGTACAAATGCAATGGGGTTTTAGGCGGAAACAAAGAATACTAATAAAACAATAAAAATCTAGACGAAAACAAAACCTGTTCCGACGGTAGGTCGGAACAGCTAATAAAATTAATAACAATCTCGACGAAAACAATACCTGTTCCGACGGTAGGTCGGAACAGCTTATAAAATAAGAACACTCACTTTGCTGAGATGCCTTGGTTTAAGTTACAACAGATGTCTTAAATAATGTTTTTTGTTCCTTTCTGTATCTTGGCAGTTTGTTGACGTCAAAATTTACAACAAAAAATGTCCCGAAATTCGTGCCCTCTATTGACTTTTGAAAAGGCGAGGCGCTGCACAAAAAGGTTAACAAACGGATATTCTGGCGGCTACAAAAATAGATGTATAGGATGGGGCCGGTCCTCTTATTAAAAGGAATACCCAGCGTTAAGACTGTTAACGACCTCTTGTATTTGAATTGTTTAAACTTTCCAATGCAGTTACTAACACTAGCACATCATTGTCTTTAAGGAGGGCGAACTTGGGTTTGTTAGATTCCTTTATAATTAAGAAGCGCATATGAACTTAACTTGATTTTTTTTATAACTGTTACCCTATAGCTAAACGACAGAACAGAAAAACAAAATAAAGTAAATTGGTCATACCATCGAATGCTGCCTCCCTGCCAGTGCAGACGTTAATGTAGCGAGCTGTTCACCCAAGACCAAAGGAGCAAAACATGGGTTGATTTTTGGGACATGGATTATACGAGAAGACGGAACTAGGTTGTGCATAATGTTCGAAAGGTACCAAAGCGCTCTATTTCCAATACACACAAAGTTTCATTGAGGGGAAAACACACTTATCTGGAA
Organism: Asterias rubens; assembly: GCF_902459465.1. NCBI lineage: Eukaryota > Metazoa > Echinodermata > Asteroidea > Forcipulatida > Asteriidae > Asterias > Asterias rubens. The sequence goes on along the minus strand of NC_047075.1, from coordinate 14,099,718 downwards.
GCTTGGACATCAAATAGTATGCAAACATACATTCGTTCAGTTTGCATTGAATAATACAAGACAAGAAAGTGGGGTTCTTGTTGGGTATGAGGGTGACAGACGAGGTCGCCCTCCGCCCCAAAACAAATTCAACGAAGAATACAACCACAAGGTCAGTAACCACATTAAATCACACCGTCCTCAAGTATCACACTATAGACGAGAATATGCTTCGTATAGGATGTATTTGCCATCGGACCTTACAGTAAAATGTTCATATGCCTACTACCATGGTATATTCAACTCTCTTGCAGACACAGCGAGGATGGAGGGTGATCCTCAGACTGTCATAGTAACGACCATAGTAGGCAAAAGGCTGTGTGCATTCCCACAAAGGATTACTAATTAAAAAAGTTTGTTCTTTTCAACGACAACTGCAGCTCTCAAAACAAACAAAAATTCTGAGGGGGGGGGGGATTTGCAATCTCAATACACTATCTACAATAATCAGAAGTTTGTACTGCAATACATTTATCTGATAAGTTGCATTGTTGTCAATGATATCACAAAGATAGCAAATTCGCTAAAATATTAACATTAAAAAACCATTTGTTTGTTTCAAACTAACTTTTCCAGGCTGATTTGCCAACAATCAATAAGTTGAGTAGAAGAAAACATTAAAAAAAATAACAATGAAATAAACACACTTCTCAAAGTCTTCTCTTGTTTACACAATGTTGTGTTTCCATGTTTTATTTGAAAAACGCAACAAAATAACATACAGAATTCATATATTAAGTATTATATTAGGAAATTTTGTTAAATATTAAATTACAAGTTTAACTTTTGAAGTTCATCATGTTTTATTTTTATGTACACATTTATAATAAAAGTCCTTATATTAATTAAAATTTAGATAACGTTTTTCTTCTACTTATTTCAAGATGTTGGCACTACAAGCATCCACACTGAGTTTTAGTGACTAATTAATACATAAATAAATAATAAAGTACATGCGTTCTCACATCCATCTGTAGTAGGCGCAGTTTGATAAAAGATACAGCATCACTTATAATTATACTAGATCTGTTACTTTTTGGAAAGGAAGGATCCTGAGAAAGACCCTTGGGATCTAAGGCTGTAGCCCGACTCGAGGAGTTACCAGCACAAATAAAAATATGATCTTTCTTTTGCAAGCTGTGAGTAGATGAAATCGTAATAGTAATAATAAGAAGTGTTTAGCACTGTATACTCGGTACTTACCCGAGTTCTGTGAAACAAATCACAGGCAAATAACTTGGGTGCTTCGCACCCACGACCTTTGTCATTCTAGAGCAGTGTCATACTAACTAGATTACTGAGATTCCCCGGTGGCTAAAGGCAGTTCAAATTCTATGTTTAGCAGTGGGTACTGCAAACGATTTAATAGATGTTAAATTTGCATGTTCTTTACATTAAATAATAATAAAAACAACAATAACAATATTCATTTGTATATAAATTGTGCAAAAAAAACCAATAAAACACGAAAGAACCTAAACATATACATGTACATTCATGTCATTCTTGCTCTACATGTGTAAGTCTAACAACCCAATTTTGGAGGCACTTGGTTGGATTTCACAAACAATTTAGACTAGTCTTACCTCGAGTTGACTATCCATACATTTCCAACATCACCTAGACTAGTGAAAGGAATGGAAAAGGCAAGAAAACTGATAGACTACTGCACTGGTAATGCCCACACAGTAGATGCCCATGATCAGATGGACATGTTATGTGTTAACCTAACCCTCCATGTCACTCAACACAGCAAGCAGTATAACCTAAACGGCAGTAAGAGGCGTTCCATGGTGTGAACCATGAAGCATCAGTAATGAAATGCGATCGTGGCGTTATGCTCCCGACGTGCCAGGGCCCACACTGATGAAGCCTGTATTGGCTAAACAATTTGCTTATAGTTAGCACAAAATAGTATTGCTTAGCAGAAACTGGTTACCAGCCAATTTTTAATTAAATTTGAAATGTTGTAGACTTATGCCTAGTGCCCACCTAAATGTTTGGATAGTAAAGAAATTGTGTACAGTATTTTCTGCCAAACAGATATTAACTGGTGGGCCCTGTAGTGTTATTCACAGTGAAAGTTTTTTAATCTTGGGGGAAGGAAATCTTGAGGGATTCAAAAGCGTCTTTGTGAGAATGTATTTTGAAACGTAACCGTAGCTGCAGATCTTGGAATGTAAGCGTAGCATGACTCGGGATTGAAAGCGTACTTTTTGATATTGTAGCGTAACCTAAACGTATCTTGGAGTGTATAAGCGTAGCTGAGTAGCCGCGTAGCTTAAAACGTAACAGTATCTTTTGGAGCGTAAGCATATCTTGGAACGTAATTCGTAGCTGCGTATCTTGGAACGTAAGCGTAACTTGACATGGGATTGAAAGCGTACCTTTTGATATTATAGCGTAACTTGAAGGAACATAAGCAGATCTGTAAGCGCAGCTGAGTAGCTGTGTAGCTTGGAACGTTGACATCTTTTGGAACGTAAGCATATCTTGGACTGAAGCGTAGCATCTTGGAACATAAACGTAGCTGCGTATCTTTGAACGTAAGCATAGCTTGACTCGGGCTTGAAAGCGTACCTTTTGATATTATAGTGTAACTTGAAGGAATGTAGACCTAAGCGTATCTTGGAACGTAAACGTAGCTGCGTATCTTTGAACGTAAGCATAGCTTGACTTGGGCTTGAAAGCTTACCTTTTGATATTATAGTGTAACTTGAAGGAACGTAGACCTAAGCGTATCTTGGAACATAAACGTAGCTGCGTATCTTGGAATGTAAGCGTAGCTTGACTCAGGCTTGAAAACATACCTTTTGATATTATAGTGTAACTTGAAGGAATGTAGACCTAAGCGTAAACGTAGACGTAGCCGAGTAGCTGCGCAGCTTGGAACATAACCATATAATAATTTTTGGAATGTAGTCGTAACAATATGTTTTGGAACAACTCATGAGAAATTGCAAATTTTGATTGCTTGTCGGGTGGCGACTACTGCTATTCAACTCCCAGTTATTTGAGGCGAATAGTCGGGTCATAAATTCCACTAGTTGCCCAGTTTAATCATTACCTCAAAAATAACTCTTCATTCACAGAATTAAAAAATAATACTTTGTTTGGCAAAATTATGCTTTGAGGGAATTTTGTTTTAGCATTATTTTTATTTCAACCTTTTTTTTTTTTTAAGCTACTCACACAATAACACTGTCAATATAACCATGATATAACCATGGAGGTAGATGCGATATTCCTACGTTTTGACATCATCAAAATTACATGAAACTCATAACAAAAAGAAATTAGGGGGCCATGAATCAAAATGGAGCATATTGGAACAATGCGATCATAAAAAACAACGGAGTCGACACCCGCAAGCTTGGAGTTCATAGCGCCCGGGATTTAACACCTCCAACCCCGGCCCACGAGACACGGCATGGGCGGTACGTGATATTCCACAAGGCTTATTTCACGTTCCGATTGCTCCACGCCGTGGGGCCATACAAGCGTCCGTTACACGGACTCTCTGAATGCTAATCTTACGTTCGATTTTTGACCATTATTTACGATTTCAAATCGTCACGTATCCGTAATCTGAATAGGTAGTCTATACTTAAAATTTCACTGTTTTCATTTTAATGGGCCTATAATGACCAAAATAGCGCGCCGATCACATTGACCTTTGACTCGGTCTAGTTTGAATAGTCATCTTCAACCCGTCATGTGATATGAATAATCGAGTCATTTGCATAGTCTGGCCACGCCTTCAATTTGCAAATACCCTAGACCTTGGTGAGCACAGGACATGGGGAGATCCGGAAATCAGAGAAACAGAGCGCCCGCTAGCGTTCGTTCATTACAAGCGTGTACAGTTTTTGCCGTGCATAATCGGAACACTGGTTGTGTGTGACCACGCAACACCAATGGTCTAGGAACCTAGACTAGAATAGGTTGTGCATGATCACAAAGTTTAGATCTGAAGAAAGATACTGGCATTTACTGTTGGCTCGACATTAATGCGATTCCATGCGTGGGAATTTGTCAATGTGCACCTCCACTTGATGTCTTAGCAAACTATCTCTGTCGTGTTGTTACCTTCCACCCCTTCCTTCACCCTCCAATGTACCATATGGACTACTTTTTCTTAGTACTGTCCGTACTTGGGAATCAGAAATACCCACGACGCTCAAAAACATTGATTTACACACCTGAAGTTTGGCAGTATGCAAATTAATGTTTGGAAGGAAATATTTGAACCTTGACTGCTCGTTCTGATTGCAGATGAGATGTTTACTTAACCATTCACGTTGCAAGAGTAGATTCCCTATACTGTAATAGGCTTCCCGGATTTCCTTCATTCCTATTTCTGACAGTTTATCACAATCTAAACCTCTACCTTGACAATATGTACACTTCTTTCAGCTTTCAGGCAGGACATCTTTTTGGGCAGGCATTAGCTTATTTGATTTTTCTTTAGTGTAAGCTTCACCATAATTTCGTTTTTCTTTGACTTGAAAATTTGTACTTTTTCTCTTTCTGTTTGGTTTGGCCATCAGTGGTTGTGCCTCCCGTCATTCTCAAAGGTTTCAGGATTTGGTGATACTTCACAACTGCCCTGGTACTCAGTTTAATCTTCTTGATATATATGACAGTCATGAACTATGGCTTCAGCACTTGGAACTAAGGCTTCAGCACCAAGATACCCAATGTTAAGGTTCCCTACTGGAGGAGACACCTGGTTCACCACAGCTGCAGACATCAGAACATCAGGAGTAATTGCTTCATCCCCAAAAGATGGAGACATCTGACAATCAGGAATTTCAAATTCAGCTTCAAGAGAGGGTGACCTCAAGTTCACTTCAGAAGCACAGATGAGAAAATCAGGAGTTGCGGCCTCACAACCCAAAGATGGAGACATCTGACAGTCATGAGTTGGAACTTCAGCATCAAGAGATGGTGACAAATCGTTTACAAAAGATAAATTGTTCTGGTTTACTACACATGGAGATCTCTGGTTCACTACAGATCGAGAACTCTGGTTAACTACCACCGCTGTTAATGCCATCACAAATAGTTGTGCGCATGTGGCAATTCTAAGCGTATAGAGCACGCCCTCTGTTGCCCAAATGAGGCAAAGGGCAGTACTGCATAAACTAGAGCTCGCTTGTTGATTGGGCCAATAAAAATGGTTGTTATAAATAAGATAATGAATATTTAAACAAATCTCACATAAATTAAAATAAATCAGACCTTATAAAACCAGCGGACACCAGTTTCAATGGTGTACGCATTCGTTTTGAAGGATTAAATGGCTCCAGATCAATACACATGTGCATCGAATTTCACACGTGTTGCTCATCAGGGTTGCCGAAGGTTAGAGATAGTTCTAGGTCAAAAGTACCCTCACTAGGAAGTTATCCTATGACAAAGTGAAGTATCAAAGTGACGAGAAACACATGAAGAACAGAGTAGTATTAAAGGTGAGTGAGCAAACCCTCTACGTAGCTTGGATTTTTTTTTTAATACATGTCTATCTTGCTTTTGTACACGTTTCAATACAAACACACATGACACATGACTTGTGTGTGATACAAGATGGTGGCATGGCGCGGGCGATTGTTTGGGTCAGGATTTTCGGTGTTTGAAAAACCATATGTTCTGTTTGTTGCCAATGCTACTACTAGTTCAGTAAATACAGTATTATGGTTGTGAATATGAATATGATAATTGGAGGCCTAACAAATAACATGTGCACAATAAAAATATATTATTAAATAAAACAAAAAGTAATAATAAAAAATGCGAGCAAGATCTTCCTTGAGGAGTAAGGTTTTCGTTTTCATAAATCTCACTGATCGTTTTGATTCTTAAAAAAAAAAACAGAGACATGACCTAGTTCAATCATGGAGGAAGCTTGGAAGCAATGTTGAAATAATGTCATGGTGAAATTTTAGGGTTGCAGTTTCTATTCTAAATTCTACATACTTTATGATTCAGATTTCCGTTTGCGGGACTTTCTGTGAGGACATGCACTTGATATTTAGGGATTGACGGAGAGCAGATGTTCTTGCATCACGCACATTACCTTGAAGAGGTCAAGGTCTTGCTTGGTGGTGTTCCGAGCTCCATCAAAGCGCCTGTTCAGGTTGTTAAACACTGCATGCATGCACTCGCCGCCCCGTTCCCCCAAGAGCCCTAGTCCATGCCGTGTTCGTTGGATGAATGGCATAACGTGAACTTCAAGGATATGCATCTTAGGAGGGAAGCTTTTATCCGGGAAAGTGGTTCGGTAGAAGTCCATGAAGCGAGTGATATCGTCATCTAGTTGAATAATTGTGACATTTTGTTGTTATCAATTAATCAAACACACACATGACCAGGTAAGTATTTTTTATGAATATCGTTACATTATTATTATCCTACATCACTCACCAAGTTTTGCAATTTCTGCGTCATTGAGGGAATTAGCTGTGTTGTAAACATTGTGGCACTTGGCGAAAAGTGTAAAAAGCATTGAGTATTTTGTGCTGATACTTTTTGCATTTTCCACTTTTGCTGGGGCAAGGCGTGATGTTTCTTCCACAATGCGTTGTGTGACCTTGTTGATATTTATCTCCTGAATACAAGCAAGTGAAACAATGAAAATGTGAAACTTTGCATAATCATGTAATGTTTACAACTTTTCTAATTTATATGTCATTTTAAACATATTTATAAAGAACATACACACTCACTTTCAAACACTTGTGGACATGGTTTCCTATAAAGGTGTTCGAGTAGTACGCTTGTCTTCGCACTTTGATATCCTGGAGGCACTTGTCAAGGTTTTGCAGCAGTGGGTTGTGGTGGTTGGGCAGCTTCTTCACAGCAGTGCTTTGAATTGCCTCCTGTTTTAAAAGTAAGTTTGAGGAGGAAGATTTTGATTATATTTCTTTTCAAATAAATAATTCTGAAAGATATTTAACACATAACTGATGTATTTTACAATTGATAAATTCAACTAACCTGCTGTTCGAGTTCTTTTCCATGTGCATTCATGTCTGAAGTGACACTGGAAACTACATCCTCAACGTTAATGTTGTTATTGAGAAGTGCCACAAGAGCAAGTTGATCATGTAGCTTTTTCATTTCACTTCTTATTTTTTGGACACGCTCCTCAGCCAAATGCACATCAGCAAGCTTTGCGACATAAATGGGGAAGGGACCATTTGCAATACCACTGGCACCCTGTGGAGACATTGCAAGGGATGCTGCTATTTCCTCACCAAGATGTTTGCATTCCTCTTCCATCAAGGTGTAGAACTTGAACCACAGTCCAAGGCTGATGTGGAGGGGAAGAGGACAAACCTAAGAAAGAGAAACCACAGAATGGTAAACTATAAAATTATTTTAAATACATTAGGAAGTTTTAATCGAGATTAATGTTATATTTGCTTAAAATTATTGCAAAGATTAGAGATGACTTACGCAATCAATTGGTATTTCGAAGAATGCCCTGTTTATGACATTATTGAAGGTTTTGGCTTTAGACTACAATCCTCCAGCTGCAAGAAACTGTTGGTGGTCACGTTTGAGGGTCTCAGTTGTCCTGGTGTCACAAGGAGGACGCTGTGTCTTTGGCAAGATAATGTCTTTGTTATTGATGGTACACCAAAGGCATGAGTGGCGACCTGCCAAAATATTATACATAACTTGTTAAGAATAACCAAGCTACATGTTGGCCTGATCTCAACATGAAATGTGAGCCAATAACACAGAATCATACAATGTTTTAGTTCATAAGGTGAAACATACCACTTGGACCAGAGAGGCCATACATCCGACACAGAAACTCGTAGTCACCGAACAGAAAGATCACAATCTTCTTTCCCCTACAGAGTAATCATAAAAAAATTATTAATTCATTCACAATGATATTAGACTTGTGTTCAAGTTGATTAGAATAAAAAAAATGTTACATAACATAAATATTACAAAATCAAGTAACATATTTTTAATTTTTTGTTCTTGTGTTACCTCCATGTAGTCGTTGATAGAGCTTCCACCTGTGTCTTGTAGTGTGCAATTCCAATGTGTAAATTTGCAGCAGTTTCACTAGCAGCAAACACACAAATAACACTGGTGTTGCGTCTTGAGTTTGGGTTATCCACATTTGCAACCTGAAGCATTAGCTTAAAAGAGCCACCACCCTTGTCACCACCAAGCTTTATCCAAATTTCATCCATTGGTTGTCCAGTTCTCCATTTGAGTTTGTCACACCTTAATGATAAATAACAAGTACATCTTATTTTAACCATTGTACTATACAGAGAACAAATGTATCAGCCAATTAACTACATTATTATTTACCTTTCGTAATTATCCAGGAGATCAATCGTGTACTTTTTCAGGTCATTTATGAAAACACATGGAGCTGGTTTGGTGACAAGGGCATCTTTCTCATTGAAGAGAAATGGTAGCAGTTCTCCTGCAAATGTGTCCTGCTGTATACATGACTTGCCAAGGGCTCTGCTGGCTTGTTCGTTTGCCATGACAACATTGTATTTGCGTAGCCACCTAAACAAGAAGGTAAAATTGTACACCTGTTATACATCATTTTTATTGAGCATGTTATTAGACAAGTATTTAAACATTTGACATGTATAATTGTCTTACAATTTCAGCTCTCGAAGTGCAGCCCAGGACATGCCCAAGTCGGACTTCAGGGCAAGTTCTTCTAATGGTGGGACAAATGACTTGGGTTGGATGTTGTGCATGAGGCTTTTCAGCTCCCCTCTCGGTGTGCTCTTTAGTTGATGCTGGAGCTGACACTGTGGCTGCCCACCACTAACATTAGAGAGCTGTCTCCTGACGAGAGTACTTCGGCGTTGCAAGGTCCGTTGGCTTACTTCAGAACTTGGTTTTTTTTATGTGTCGTTTTCTGGATTCGGAGAGCCTAATAATAAATATATGATACATAAACATGTTACTGGATATAAGATTAAAAGCTTTGCACATCATGCAGAATATAGGTAGGTTTGGGTGACAACCATAATTTCTTCAAAAACATGTATTCTGAAAAACAGCGAGGACATGATTGTCACTTTCAAACTAAGATCTGTAAGATAAGATAAGAACTTTATTATCCCACTCTGGGGAAATTAAAACTGGCCTTGATTTCAAACAGTACAGACGAAAACACTAAAAAAATTATAACAAAAACAGACAACTAGTTGTCAAAACAAGTGCGAATTAATTTTCTTAGCTTTTATTTTTGAGGGTTTGTTTTCCATTAAAAAGCATCGCTCTCTGGTAAAATATGTTGCTTGTAAAAATGTACGCCTACATCTAAGTAGGTTTTTTTTAAAGTCATTTTTAAGTTATTGCAAAACCTTACCTCACAACCAGTAGAAATCCGTACTTCTGTCGTTTCACTGTTTCTCATCTATTCTTTAATCAGCTTTGAGGTCATTTGCTGCCCAACTTTGCCAAGGGGGAGACATTTCTTGTCAAAATATTTCGGAAGATTTCCTCATCAATCTTTTGTGATGATTGTGGGTCAGTGCAGTCATGTGTAAGGGTGTTTTTCAGCAGGCTGCTTCTCTTGCAAGTTTTACACACTACCTTGGCATCTCGAAGAACATTGATGAAGTATTCCTTCACAGGGAAGTTTTTTTTCATGCTGATGTTGATGTGGCAAGAAGGACAGAGCACGTTGGAAGAAGAAGCTTTACTGAAAAGGGTGTGTAAACACTCTAAAAAAAAGCTGTGTTGGCAGGGAGTCTCAACAGGTCTGTTCATGATTTGATTACAGATTACACAGCAGAAGTGTTGTTCGTCGCAAAAGAAGCCATAGCGGCACACTCAGTAGTTGCGTCCATCATTTGGTCTAACCGCTCCTCGGCTTCCATTCGTGTAATTTCTTCATTTTGTGCAAGACGATGCATCCTGTCATATTTCTGTTTGGCCTCTTGGCGACCACCCTTGTTGTTTTCAACCCCTTGGCATACCACACATTTGCCTTCCTCTTGGTGGGGATGCCAGTCATTGGGAGGGGTACGGGTTTTGGACAAGTAGAGATATGAATAGCAGAGATGGCAAGTTTGTTGGGGGTGGCTGTGTTCTTCATCAGCTGAAATATCGACGTTGTTTTTTTTTTTTTATTTTGTCTTTGTAGACAGCACATCTTTTCAATGGCTTGGCCTTATGTTTGTGCTTTTGAACTTTGCTCCCGCACACCCTACATAACCTTTTGAGATTATTTATGTGCCTGTTGTTCATTTTGACCTTTGCCTACACATTGAAAAGGGGGGGGGGGGTGAATGTCCATTTGCTAAATTTGTACTCGTGCATGAGCTTAAGATGGGTCTATGTAAAGTTATGACAATAAAAATAATAATTGTAATATGGTTGAAATAAAATAATAACAATAACAAATATGTTAGATACTTCTTCATGTTTTTTCACATTTAATGAAATGTTCTTATCCCACATATTTAAAGGATTGTAATATGTAGGCAAAATAAGGAAAGAAAGGCCTATCATTTTGTTTTGTTGAACTATGCCTTGTTTATAACTATTTCTAAATTCCTGTGGTAATTTGTTTGTAGGCCCCTCCTTAAGTTGTTTTCATCATTTCTGTAAAAACACTGGAGTTTTGAAAAATTGAAGAATGAGTAAACCTTTAAAAAAAAATGTTTGTACTGTTTTCATGAAGTATGGAAATTAACGTAAGTTTGATTGAATAAAATTGAAATTCAAATTAGAATAAACCAGGGAAACTTAAGTGAATTAAAATTTCTGTTAGTTGTTTGAAATTGTGTTTTATCTATTAATGAGTAGAAAGGATCATTAACAACGTCAACATGACCCGTCAATAACCCCGTTTATTAAATGCATGTAATGTACTAAACACCCACCCCCCCCCCCCCCCCCCCCCCCCCCCCCCGCGCACACACAGACGTATGTACATGTAACGTAAACATCCCCCATCCGCGCACGCACAAAGTATAGGTAATTCCCGAATTTGTTACTGAGACTACGGAGTACGGGGGAATCCCTACTGTTTTCAATAATTCAGGGGGGGGGGGGGTTTGCCCATCCCCAAAATTATTAGATGGTAGATAACAACTAATTCTTTAATATGGTACTGATTACAAGTTCGCGGAAACTTACTTGAATCCAAAATTTATGCAACCAAAACCATGGCATTTTCCGGATTATTCCTGCAACGTCACGGCAAACTTGGTCACTTTTCACCAAATTTCCCGCGGCTGGTTGCGCATGGAGAAAAAACTTATGAGCTATTTATAATATTAAGGTGTCTCTTGCTGTCATTGGTCAGTTAATTTTTGCCTAGGTCATGAATATTCATTGTAATTCCAGTTTTTTGCTGATCGTCTAGCGTCACTAACCAACGAGGGGTCACACATAATGCATATTCATTTTGAGTTGACCTCGCGACAAACTGGCACATGCGTACAACCGTGTAGCGCATATAGGCCATTTTCAACAGCGGTGAGATGGAGACATCTGGTTCACAAGGGATACACTACAGATGGAGACATCTGGTTGACAACAGATGGAGACCTTTGGTTCACTACAGATGGAGACCTCTGGTTCACTACAGATGGAGAACTCTGGTTAACTACAGATGGAGACATCTGGTTCACTACAGATGGAGACCTCTGGTTCACAACAGATTGTGACCTCTGGTTAATTACAGATGGAGGCCTCTGGTTTACTACAGATGGAGACATCTGGTTCACAAGGTATGGAGAACTCTGGTTCACTACAGATGGAGACATCTGGTTAACTACAGATGGAGACATATGGTTCACTACAGATGGAGACATCTGGTTCACTACAGATGGAGACATCTGGTTCACAAGGGATGGAGAACTCTGGTTCACTACAGATGGAGACATCTGGTTCACTACAGATGGAGACCTCTGGTTAACTACAGATGGAGAACTCTGGTTCACTACAGATGGAGACATCTGGTTCACAAGGGATGGAGACCTCTGGTTCACAAGGGATGGAGAACTCTGGTTCACTACAGATGGAGACATATGGTTCACTACAGATGGAGAACTCTGCTTAACTACAGATAGAGACGTCTGGTTCACAAGGGATTGAGAACCCTGGTTAACTACAGATGGAGACATCTGGTTCACTACAGATGGAGACCTCTGGTTCACTACAGATTGTGACCTCTGGTTAACTACAGATGGAGACCTCTGGTTAACTACAGATGGAGACACCTGGTTCACAACAGATGGAGACCTTTGGTTCACTACAGATGGAGAACGCTGGTTCACTACAGATGGAGACATCTGGTTAACTACAGATGGAGAACTCTGGTTCACTACAGATGGAGGCATCTGGTTCACAAGGGATGGAGAACTCTGGTTCACTACAGATGGAGGCATCTGGTTCACAAGGGATGGAGAACTCTGGTTCACTAGAGATGGAGAACTCTGGTTCACTACAGATGGAGACCTCTGGTTCACTACAGATTGTGACCTCTGGTTAACTACAGATGGAGACCTCTGGTTAACTACAGATGGAGACATCTGGTTCACAACAGATGGAGACCTTTGGTTCAATACAGATGGAGAACGCTGGTTCACTACAGATGGAGACATCTGGTTAACTACAGATGGAGAACTCTGGTTCACTACAGATGGAGGCATCTGGTTCACAAGGGATGCAGAACTCTGGTTCACTACAGATGGAGGCATCTGGTTCACAAGGGATGGAGAACTCTGGTTCACTAGAGATGGAGAACTCTGGTTCACTACAGATGGAGACATCTGGTTAACTACAGATGGAGAACTCTGGTTCACTACAGATGGAGACATCTGGTTAACTACAGATGGAGACATCTGGTTCACAAGGGATGGAGAACTCTGGTTCACTACAGATGGAGACCTCTGGTTCACTACAGATGGAGAACTCTGGTTAACTACAGATGGAGACCTCTGGTTAACTGCAGATGGAGACCTCTGGTTAACTACAGATGGAGACATCTGGTTCACAACAGATGGAGACCTTTGGTTCACTACAGATGGAGAACTCTGGTTCACTACAGATGGAGACATCTGGTTAACTACAGATGGAGAACTCTGGTTCACTACAGATGGAGGCATCTGGTTCACAAGGGATGGAGAACTCTGGTTCACTACAGATGGAGGCATCTGGTTCACAAGGGATGGAGAACTCTGGTTCACTACAGATGGAGGCATCTGGTTCACAAGGGATGGAGAACTCTGGTTCACTAGAGATGGAGAACTCTGGTTCACTCCAGATGGAGACCTCTGGTTCACTACAGATGGAGAACTCTGGTTCACTACAGATGGCGACCTCTGGTTCACTACAGATGGAGGCATCTGGTTCACAAGGGATGGAGAACTCTGGTTCACTACAGATGGAGGCATCTGGTTCACAAGGGATGGAGAACTCTGGTTAACTACAGATGGAGGCATCTGGTTCACAAGGGATGGAGAACTCTGGTTCACTAGAGATGGAGAACTCTGGTTCACTAAAGATGGAGACATCTGGTTAACTACAGATGGAGAACTCTGGTTCACTACAGATGGAGACATCTGGTTAACTACAGATGGAGACATCTGGTTCACAAGGGATGGAGAACTCTGGTTCACTACATATGGAGACATCTGGTTCACTACAGATGGAGACATCTGGTTCACTACAGATGGAGACATCTGGTTAACTACAGATGGAGAACTCTGGTTCACTACAGACGGAGACATCTGGTTAACTACAGATGGAGAACTCTGGTTCACTACATATGGAGACATCTGGTTAACTACAGATGGAGAAATCTGGTCCACAAGGGATGGAGCACTCTGGTTCACTACAGATGGCGACCTCTGGTTCACTACAGATGGAGACCTTTGGTTCACTACAGATGGAGACCTGTGGTTAACTACAGATGGAGACATCTGGTTTACAAGAGATGGAGAACTCTGGTTCACTACAGATGGAGACATATGGTTCACTACAGATGGGGACATCTGGTTCACTACAGATGGAGACCTCTGGTTAATTACAGATGGAGAACTCTGGTTCACAACAGATGGAGACATCTGGTTAACTACAGATGGAGACATCTGGTTAACTACAGATGGAGACATCTGGTCCACAACAGATGGAGACATCTGGTTAACTACAGATGGAGACATCTGGTTCACTACAGATGGAGACATCTGGTCCACAACAGATGGAGACATCTGGTTAACTACAGATGGAGACATCTGGTTTACTACAGATTGTGACCTCTGGGTAACTGCAGATGGAGACATCTGGTTAACTACAGATGGAGACATCTGGTCCACAAGGGATGGAGAACTCTGGTTCACTACAGATGGCGACCTCTGGTTCACTACAGATGGAGACCTTTGGTTCACTACAGATGGAGACCTCTGGTTAACTACAGATGGAGACATCTGGTTCACAAGGGATTGAGAACTCTGGTTCACTACATATGCAGACATCTGGTTCACTACAGATGGAGACATCTGGTTCACTACAGATGGAGACATCTGGTTAACTACAGATGGAGACATCTGGTTAACTACAGATGGAGACATCTGGTTTACTACAGATTGTGACCTCTGGTTTACTACAGATTGTGACCTCTGGTTAACTGCAGATGGAGACATCTGGTTCACAAGGGATGGAGAACTCTGGTTCACTACAGATGGAGGCATCTGGTTCACAAGGGATGGAGAATTCTGGTTAACTACAGATGGAGGCATCTGGTTCACAAGGGATGGAGAACTCTGGTTAACTACAGATGGAGGCATCTGGTTCACAAGGGATGGAGAACTCTGGTTCACTAGAGATGGAGAACTCTGGTTCACTAAAGATGGAGACATCTGGTTAACTACAGATGGAGAACTCTGGTTCACTACAGATGGAGACATCTGGTTAACTACAGATGGAGACATCTGGTTCACAAGGGATGGAGAACTCTGGTTCACTACATATGGAGACATCTGGTTCACTACAGATGGAGACATCTGGTTCACTACAGATGGAGACATCTGGTTAACTACAGATGGAGAACTCTGGTTCACTACAGATGGAGACATCTGGTTAACTACAGATGGAAAACTCTGGTTCACTACATATGGAGACATCTGGTTAACTACAGATGGAGAAATCTGGTCCACAAGGGATGAAGAACTCTGGTTCACTACAGATGGCGACCTCTGGTTCACTACAGATGGAGACCTTTGGTTCACTACAGATGGAGACCTCTGGTTAACTACAGATGGAGACATCTGGTTTACAAGAGATGGAGAACTCTGGTTCACTACAGATGGAGACATATGGTTCACTACAGATGGGGACATCTGGTTCACTACAGATGGAGACCTCTGGTTAATTACAGATGGAGAACTCTGGTTCACAACAGATGGAGACATCTGGTTAACTACAGATGGAGACATCTGGTTAACTACAGATGGAGACATCTGGTCCACAACAGATGGAGACATCTGGTTAACTACAGATGGAGACATCTGGTTCACTACAGATGGAGACATCTGGTCCACAACAGATGGAGACATCTGGTTAACTACAGATGGAGACATCTGGTTTACTACAGATTGTGACCTCTGGTTAACTGCAGATGGAGACATCTGGTTAACTACAGATGGAGACATCTGGTCCACAAGGGATGGAGAACTCTGGTTCACTACAGATGGCGACCTCTGGTTCACTACAGATGGAGACCTTTGGTTCACTACAGATGGAGACCTCTGGTTAACTACAGATGGAGACATCTGGTTCACAAGGGATGGAGAACTCTGGTTCACTACATATGGAGACATCTGGTTCACTACAGATGGAGACATCTGGTTCACTACAGATGGAGACATCTGGTTAACTACAGATGGAGAACTCTGGTTCACTACAGATGGAGACATCTGGTTAACTACAGATGGAGAAATCTGGTCCACAAGGGATGGAGAACTCTGGTTCACTACAGATGGCGACCTCTGGTTCACTACAGATGGAGACCTTTGGTTCACTACAGATGGAGACCTCTGGTTAACTACAGATGGAGACATCTGGTTTACAAGAGATGGAGAACTCTGGTTCACTACAGATGGAGACATATGGTTCACTACAGATGGGGACATCTGGTTCACTACAGATGGCGACCTCTGGTTCACTACAGATGGAGACCTTTGGTTCACTACAGATGGAGACCTCTGGTTAACTACAGATGGAGACATCTGGTTCACAAGGGATGGAGAACTCTGGTTCACTACATATGGAGACATCTGGTTCACTACAGATGGAGACATCTGGTTCACTACAGATGGAGACATCTGGTTAACTACAGATGGAGAACTCTGGTTCACTACAGATGGAGACATCTGGTTAACTACAGATGGAGAAATCTGGTCCACAAGGGATGGAGAACTCTGGTTCACTACAGATGGCGACCTCTGGTTCACTACAGATGGAGACCTTTGGTTCACTACAGATGGAGACCTCTGGTTAACTACAGATGGAGACATCTGGTTTACAAGAGATGGAGAACTCTGGTTCACTACAGATGGAGACATATGGTTCACTACAGATGGGGACATCTGGTTCACTACAGATGGAGACCTCTGGTTAATTACAGATGGAGAACTCTGGTTCACAACAGATGGAGACATCTGGTTAACTACAGATGGAGACATCTGGTTAACTACAGATGGAGACATCTGGTCCACAACAGATGGAGACATCTGGTTAACTACAGATGGAGACATCTGGTTCACTACAGATGGAGACATCTGGTCCACAACAGATGGAGACATCTGGTTAACTACAGATGGAGACATCTGGTTCACTACAGATTGTGACCTCTGGTTAACTGCAGATGGAGACATCTGGTTAACTACAGATGGAGACATCTGGTCCACAAGGGATGGAGAACTCTGGTTCACTACAGATGGCAACCTCTGGTTCACTACAGATGGAGCCCTTTGGTTCACTACAGATGGAGACCTCTGGTTAACTACAGATGGAGACATCTGGTTCACAAGGGATGGAGAACTCTGGTTCACTACAGATGGAGACATATGGTTCACTACAGATGGAGACATCTGGTTCACTACAGATGGAGACCTCTGGTTCACAACAGATGGAGACCTCTGGTTAACTACAGATGGAGACATCTGGTTCACAAGGGATGGAGAACTCTGGTTCACTACAGATGGAGACATATGGTTCACTACAGATGGAGACATCTGGTTCACTACAGATGGAGACCTCTGGTTCACAACAGATGGAGACATCTGGTTCACTACAGATGGAGACCTCTTATTCACTACAGAACCCATGCAAGAAATTTTGCAAGTATAGCGAAACCATTGTATGACCTTACTCCCAAACGAGGTAAATTTGTCTGGCAAACCGAACATGAGCAAGCATTCCAACAATTGAAGCAAGCACTCGCTAGTAGCCCAGTACTTTCGTTCCCAAAGAACAATACGGACGAGCCTTTTGTAATTGACACTGATGCCTCAGAATTTGCTGTTGGGGCGGAATTGCTCCAAATCCAAGATGGAGTTGAACGAGTGCTTGGCTATGGTAGTTACATTTTATCCCCAGCGCAGTAGTGCAATTTACACGCCAGTTTCGCCACTACATACTCGGTCGTAGATTTTACGTTCGTACCGACCATAGTAGTCTCGTATGGTTGATGCGCTTTAAGAACTTATCTGGTATGTTAGCTAGGTGGATGGAAGAACTGAGTCAGTATGACATGATCATTTCGCACAGAAAGGGCTCACATCATACCAATGCAGACTCTCTTTCTCGTATTCCCAGCGTTATGGCAAGCTGCAGCTGCTATTATGCCGGTTGTGACGTTGAAAGTCTCCCGTGCGGCGGTTGCAAACACTGTTCACGTGTCCACGTACAATGGCAACGGTTCGAGGATAACGTTGACGACGTCATCCCCCTAGCCGTTAGCGAGATCACAACGCGGTCAAAAACATCTAGTGGACCAATTCCAACACAGCTAATAACTGGGGTGTGTGATCACGTGGACCCTCACCCCAACAAACAGTTTTCACTGGATGAGGGGGAAGACCACGTGCTCACAAATAACTCAGAGTTTCTCACTCCAAAGTATCGATATAATAAAAATACAGTATACGGGCAATCTCAGACTTCAAACACTGAGTTTAGAAATACATGTAAAAATCACATGTAAACTGAAGTTATTTAAAACAGATCTTTGGCATCTTCAGAGTTTCTCACTCCAACGTATCGATATAATAAAAATATACTGGCAATCTCAGACTTCAAACACCGAGTTTAAAAATACAAGTAAAAATCACATGCAAACTGAAGTTATGTACAACAGATCTTTGGCATCTTCAGAGTTTCTCACTCTAAAGTATCGATATAATAAAAAATATACGGGCAATCTCAGACTTCAAACACTGAGTTTAAAAATACATGTAAAAATCACATGTAAACTGAAGTTATTTAAAACAGATCTTTGGCATCTTCAGAGTTTCTCACTCCAAAGTATCGATATAATAAAATAATACTGGCAATCTCAGACTTCAAACACTGAGTTTAAAAATAAATGTAAAAGCAATCCAATTTGTTTGCATGCAAAAATTAATTAATGCATAAAACAATATAACTCAATACTGTTAAATATAGCTCCACCCGTACAAATAAAATATAAATACAGAAAACTATAATTGTCTCAATCTGCCTTGTTGTGGCATTTCTGGCATCTTTGTACACCCTCAATAGTCTTGAACCTCCCTGAGCAATTCTCTTTTGTACATATAGGTTGAACTGTTTTGAGATGTTGTTTATTAGCTAGCATTCTTTGCCCATGGTGTCTAAACATTAATTTGACCCTTGTTGTATCATCTCTCACAGAGGCAAATATTCGCTCATCTGCATTGAGTTGGGCATGCAGACTTTCTATACCCTGTTCACTGAGAAAGCCCACAGTGTTCCATAAAATGGCACACTCAGGAACATGGCATAGAAGGAAATGCAATTTTGGTGGAATCCGTTCATTTGTAAAAGTCTCCGGAAACCACGATCCCAACTCCCAGCACTTCGCACACACGTCTTCCACCTCTGCAAGAGACAAAAACCCTGTCTTGCCTGTGATTCGGAATATGTCCCTTAACCTAGAAAAAAGTTCAATGTAAACGGCCTGCTCTTGAAAGCCTTCAAGCACTTCTAGTATCTTGTCAGACTGCTCCAAGATGACCTTGCAGTGGTTTCCCACAAAACATTGTGAATGGTATGCTTGCTTCTTGACACCTAGTTTGTTTTCAAGAATATCTCCCAATTTCTTTTCCAGTGGTCCAATTTTTTTACTTTATTAAGCTCGCTTTTTGATCCATCCGCTTGCTTTTTCAGGCCACTCACCATTTCCCTATGTCTGCTTACAATCACTTCCTGCTTCATGATGACATCCTGTACATTTTCAACCTCACCCATACAGACGGGACATTCAAAACGCTAGTTTGTCATGTCAACACCCCTCAATCCTACACAATTTTTGTGGAACCATCCACTATCATCTGCTTCACTCCCACACACATCACACTGAACCCATTCAACTTCCCCCTCTACAACACTCTTCATAACTGCCACTGCACAAGCAGGAAATGAACACAGTTCATCCGTCTCTCCCCGACGCAACCTGACCTTATTAAAACCTTGGAGCAGTTTCTCCTCATATTTCTGGTTTTTCACGGCCTCCTTCAACTCCCTCTCACTCTCCTCGGCCTCAATAGATAGTGCCTGCCTGTTCAACTCGTCATCTCTTTCACCCAAGTTTCCCCTATCTTTCTCCTTGCACATATTTTCAACATTTCGATAAAATCTAACAACCAGCCCTAGCATAATGTGAAGTACAGGTGGAGCTACATGTAAGAAATCATGTATAATTGGCAAGATTGGCTCATGAGCTATTGAGTGGTGGTACGGGCCATTTACCTTGGTGTTTCCACCCCTCCTAGGATCTTCCAGATTGTCTGCAAGATCCTGTACAACCTCGTCTGCTTCACGTTTCTTGAACCAGTCGGGGTTGTCGACATACCCATCACCAGTCTCATTCCGTATTTTGGGGAATGGACTTTCCCACTGGGTGAGAGGGCTTGGAGAGGTATGTAACACCAAAGGCAAGGGTACATTGAGTTTGGACCCATATGGCCCGTAACCTTTGTCAAGAACTCGCCAACAAGAAAAACCTGACATATTTTGTTAACCCCACCCACGTTAACTTGTGAAGTCCGCTGAAGTTGTAGTAGCTCGTCCCTTAAGTGGCTAAACACCATGTCCATATTCTCATATGAGTCGGTGGCTTGAAACATAGAAATTATATCGGTTTTATCAGCGGAATTGGAATGTGTGAAATTGCACACCTGTACGACCAGTTTGGTGCTAGGACCACCTTTATCCCCCTGGAGACAAAAGAAAGAAAAAAAAATAATACTTAGTAATCAGGCATTTATGTTTGAAAGACTGAACAAAATTATCTTTGCAAATGAAAATGTATTCTGAAGTTGTATGAAAACTTGTTTTTGATTAAGCATGCTCAGGCTTAATATTGTTATGCCTAAAAATACTATTGACAAAAAGATAAAGATAATCAAGATTTTGGTGTGTTTTACAAAAGAATGCATTTAGCTTCACATGCATTCTAATGTGTTGTATTTCATATATTTCAACAAAAATTCCTTTTGCTTAAAAAAATTAAAGGTTCTATATGATTACAAAGGATGATTGGTAATGCAAAACTTACAAGTACTTTAATCCAGATTTCCCCGTTGAACTTGTCAGTGTCCCAGATTTCCCCCCTCTCCATCTGGCTATCAATAAGTGATTCAAGGTGATTGCCTAAGTTCCTGACGCGGACAAATGAAGTTGTTGTTGCTGATGATGCGCCAACAGTTTTCTTCATCATAACTTCTCCATACTGGACTATGTTGTGTGACGTGTCACGACGACCTGATGAAAAACACAATACACTTAATGAATCAAACTTCAATGTGGATTAATCAAAAAGGCTTGTACAAATCTTCCAAAGCACATAATGGAATTGGATTGACTTGCAGTTGAATTTACTAACCATTGCATACTTGAGTTTTTCTGGAAAAAACCCACAAGAGACATAGGCAGGCTGGACTCGAGCTCTTTTGCCTACTAGTGCATACATTTTACCCATGTTTTTTACCACGAACTTAAAGCATCCAATATTTAGTGCTTTGTCTATTCAGCTCTTTGTGGTTGTATAGGGCAAAATAAAAGCAATACTGTTAAACATGATAAAAGCTTCTTGGCGAACGAAGGACTCATTCAACAATAATTTAAATAAACTCTCAAAATGTCTTACCTTAAAGTTCCTTGTACAAAGCACGATCACTGGGTAACACATTCAGACCAAGGTTGGAAAAAAAAGTTCTAAGTTGCCGGAATTTCCGCATTGGTACTCGAAGTAGTAACTTCAAGTCCAGGCTTTGTCCCGAGGTTAGTTCTGTAATGCAAATAAATTTGTAAGCATTAAACATTAACCTGTCATGTTATAAAAGGATGCAAATAATTAACTTTTTGGTTGAAGAGATGGGCGCAGAAGTATTAAAGACAAAATATTAAATTTAAATTGCTCAAAAATGATAAATGTATTCTTTCAGCACTGAGATTGATTAAATAATTTGCTGTGACAAATCAACTCTCTGTCGGCAAATTTGTTAAGACATAAATATGAAATTTATAATGTATTTCAACAATAACATCTTGTTATACCTTTGTACAGGGAAAGGTCAGCCCTATGGCACGCCTCGGTGGCCAGTGAAGGATACTTCCTAAAAAAGGACGCCAGTGTTGTGACGAGGTCATCCTTTGATGGCTGATCCTTAGCAGAGATTAATTCTGTCTTCTGAATTGTTTTAATAAGGAATTGACCGTTAATCAGCGAAATAGCTTGTAATGACTTGCCTTTACATGACAAAATACATACACAAAAGTATTAAACAACACAGAAAGACAGTCAGACAGACGAACTTATTACTGGACAAAGAGAAAGTAAGCAAAACATTGCAGGAGAAGAGCAGTATAGAAACTTTAATCAATAAACAGGTTACAGGGCTGGAACATGGAAAATCTATAATACAGTTTTTACCTTCATTAGTTCTCTCGCTCTGGCCTGCAGGGTTTTGGGTGTTGCTGATGCACTTGCTACATGGGGTACTGTCACCTGGACCAGCGTGCGGGGTTTCGTTTTGGTCCCAGCTGGTCTGGCAAAGAGGACGGGGTGGCCAGCAGAGGTGCTGGGCCTCTGCTCCAGTTGTATTAGCTGCTGGCCTGGGAGGGTGACATTGTCTGTCATCAGATGGCGGTTTTGCTCTTTTAAGTCTTTCACTTGTTGAGCCAGCTCAGACTTCTCTTGTTCAGCCCTCACCCACTTCTCCCTATTCGTTTGGATTACTTTTAATAATTCCTCCTTCTCCTTATCAACCAATGACATGTCTAAAGGCGACCAAGTCCTCATTTTGTGCAAGTGTGTGATGTTGGTTTGTGTTTAATTGATCTTTTTGGGTGGCAAGTAACTCTAATAATGTTCTTATACGGTTTGAATGTTGGTGCTTGTTTTGGTTAGTTTGAAATAAAGCAGTTTTGAGTTCAGTGATAGTGTTTAGGGCATTTTCGAAGAGGGAATCTAAGTTGGAAAATCGTTGTTGCATATCGCGCTTCTGTAAATTACTTTGAAGCAGCTGCTGTTTTGTTTTATCAAAGACCAGCTGCGTTTCTCGTATGGCAGTCTCATACTTTCGCACAATCATGCTCACAACATTGACATCACCTTGGTCAACAGCCTGTCCTTCAGGCTCGCCCAATTCAACATCATAGGCCAAGGGGCACATACAAATTTCATCAGTTTCTGTGCTTAAGACATGGACACCATTTGGTTTAATCAACACTTTATCTCCATCTTTACAGACAAATGCAGCTGGTCGTAACTCCAAAAACTCACCTGGGTGAGGTTCAGCATTTATAACAAACTGACAGCCGTCTCCAACTCCTGGCTTAAGTGAGTTCACCATGTACTCACCATCACAAATTTTGTCTTTGACCCATCCCATGGAAAATTTATTCCCCCTCCGAAACAAAACAGGCTCGCTAAATCTCTCTGACAAGTCAATTTCAGTGGCCTTTTTTTGTCTTTTCCCCCTTGGTTTTGGCCTACCTCCCTTGAAGTACTGTTTATGTTGACCTGATTTGCCTTTTCGGGTGTGTGGATTAGTTTTGTTACCACAATCTTGATCATCACCCTGCTCCATGTTGGTAATGTTATTGGTGTACGAGATACTGAATACCAAAACATTTTCAGTCAAAACAAAAAAAGGACACCTCCATATTAATACATGTAGTAACAAACTGACATGAGTTTGATCAGAGACAACTTTCTTGGCAATTTGATTTCTTTCTACTTGCTCACTGTTTCATGTGCCATATTTTGGAAAAATGGCATTTAAATAATAACAGTTGAACAAAATGAAAATTTCTTCTTAAAAACAACAAATTAAAAACAAATTTAATGCATGGAAGGGGGGCACAAGTGAACAAACTTCATTATCTGATTGCGCACGCCATATCACAATCTAGAAAAAACAATTAATACAATAAAGTATTTTAGCACTGGTGTTTCAAATTTTTCAGAAATGACCTGAACTTGGTTGGGCGCAGCAGGCTAGGCGCAGGTTGAAATTATTTTTGGGCACAGAAAAATAATACTGTTTTCCTTATAAAGAATCAAAATAATTTTCAATTCTGAACATACACTCTATCTAGACAAGATATAATTGTAAAAACTATATCACCGACTCTCTTAATTAAATGCGTGACAATTGTAAGTGCCGAATGCCATTCATTTTAATTAATGGGAAAACGCATCAAAAAAGTGGATATTGATTTACATTTTGTGTTTATCTAAAAAAAAAAATACATGAACCTTTTTGGCCAAAAAAAAAGAAATCTAAAAAAATTAAAATAAAATAAACACAAGCTTTTGAGACCTCCACATTTAAGAAACAGGGAAAAGTAAAGTGAGGAAGCAGCACTGGTAGCGGATACACGCAGCCCCAATGGTGCGCACAGCCCCACTGAACCTCAGCGTACCCGACGTGGACGCATCATTAAGAAACTCATAGGATTGTTAGTAATCCTACATCAGATTCAACAATGGAAAGTGGCTGCATGTACTCCTGTAAGACCTGTGGAAAGAAGTACACCAACAAACATGGAAGGCGTCGGCACGAGAAGGTCGTCCACGAAGAGCGACGGTACACCTGCTCGACTTGCGGTGAAACATATCGCCGACAGGAGTACCTCGTGCGCCACGAACGGGCACATCGACCAAAGCCCACTCAAGCCAGTGTACGCCCTAAAGACAATACTAATTCCGACTTGAGCAACAGTTCTGCACCGCTGGGCACTCCAGTGTGCCGGATTTCCACCCGTAGCAGGACCAACGAGGAGCCCGTTGAAGGGGGTACCTGGATATACAGAAACGGGAAGTGGTATGGTACGACGACCGTGCACACCGTGGGATTGTCGCCTTGTGACCCCCCTCCAGGCATCTCAAAGACCCCTCAGACCAACGACCAGGCCACTTCTTTGCAGGTCGTCCACATTTCCCTGAGCTTGTTAGCGATTCCATCATTTACTGGCAGTTGCTGGTGTAGTTCCGACTTGAGCTTATACCAAGCCAACGATCCCTCCTCTTTCCTGTTTGGTCAGTTGAGCCATCCTGCCTGTTATCTTTAAACACCTTCCCTGTCTTACCATATCAATGAATCTGGCTCTTAACCCATGATGTATGCCTCCCATCTTTGACCCCTTTGCTTTGTTAGATAATTAATGCTATTGTTCATGGCAACCGATTTATCCAACACGCGACAAAAAAAAAATCATTTATAAAAGGCGGGCAAAAAAACACCTTTGATCTTACTCGTCACACAATACAACGATTAAGCTTGAATAGGGGCTTTTGCAACTTTTGAAAATCGCCCTTAGGCCACTCAAGTGCCCATACTTTTGAAAATCGCCCTTAGGCCACTCAAGTGCCCATAAATTCCCAAACCAACATCGTAGAGCAACACACAAGGTGTTAAAATGAGCAGAAATGAACGGTGAATCGGATAAGTTATCTATTTTTTGGCATTATAATTCAGGTGTCGATATATCTGACCATTTGTAAGTGTTTAGATACTTTATTGGCACAGTTTATAACTCAATGCATCCTACTCCACAGTGGACGATAAACAACTACTTAGCAATGCATTGCAATAATCTAGGGAACAATAAACAACTCAACATGTTAAACTCGTTTAGCAAAACATACAGCTACGGTCATAAAAATGATGGAGAGCAGTTTCATGAACCAAAAGAGATGTTTTTACTGCAGTGCAAGATTTTAATTTCACAAACTCTGCTTACCAAAAAAATGGTGTGCTAAATTGCAGTTGGCATTGAATGACATAATGTTAACCAACTGTGAGGGTGAAAAATGTAGGTTTGCAACTGTATGAAAGCCTGGCCATCATCCCTGTTTTCAATATAGGTTATGAGGGAATGGACAGCAGTCGGGTAATACTAATAGACTGTGCAAGTCTCATGCATTTTAAAAACAAGTCGAACAAAGCTATATTTCCCTTAAAATTCTATTTATACAAATTCTTGAAAAATAATTTAAAAAGTTTTTATATACAATTTCAGTTTTTGTATTACGCGCATAACTTGTTAAAATCAGCGTTGAATGCAATCAAAACAAGGGGGAAGGATACCAGGAGTTGTACAGAAACACCTTTTGCCCAACCATCAAAAATATTTAATGATATCACGAACGTCAGTTGGGCAAAATTCTTAATTGTTCACAAGTAACCGGAAACTGAGCTCAAGACTTATTCTCGATTTTGTTTGTTGATTTGTTAAATTTATTTTACTTTCATTTATTTAAGCGCTAAATGATACTTTCCAATTAGCAGAGCACAACTTACATATTAAAGTATCATACTGTATGATAATTTGAAAAGCTTGATATTACTTTGTATGTTATCGTGTACCTGTGGTTACCCCAAATAAGGATAGAGTCCTTACTCATTTAATAAAATGGTAGCAATGCTCAAAAGTTGGCTCCTGACAGAAAATATTGAGAACTAGAGGTACATGTACAGTTTTTGTTTACTACAAAAACAAGGTGTTCGTGGTGAGTGAGTGAATGAATTGGTGACAACATTTACCTCATCAATCCAATGACCGGTTAAGGAGTTATGATTTGTTTACAAATTAAACACCAACTTCCGGTTTGCATCGGATAAAAGGTCAAATAGGGGTTACTTTTTATGTAGCGCGTGATAAGTTTATTAAGACCTTTTAAATGATGGATGGGTTGTAAAAATCCAATATTTGGTTTAGAAGTTATGATTTTTTCAAATATAAAGTTTCAACTTCCGTTTTGAACCGGAAGGTACTGTCAAATGAGGTCACACTTGGTAGCGTTGGTGATGTCTTTTGAGTTTTTTCTTTTGACGTGTAGATGATAAAAATCAAATCATGTGGTTTAGGATTTTTTAATTTTTCAAACATTATATATCAGTTTCCAACTTAAACTGGAAGTCAAGGTCAAACAGGGTCGCATATTGTATAGCACGTGATAAGTCTATTAAGACCTTTCAGATGATGCATAGATTGAAAAAATCCAATGTATGGTTCAGATTTTATGATTTTTGTCAAATATTAAACACCCGGTTTGAATCGGAAGACAATTTTGTCAGGTCACAAATTATAGCGTTAGTAATGTTTTTCAAAGCCTTATCTGACGACGTTCAGATAATAAACAACTAATTTCTGGTTCTGGGGTAATATTTTTTCAAATAATTAACTGCATCTTCCTGTTTAACTGGAGGTCAAGGTTTAATAGTCAATGTTGTGTATCGTTTCTTAAGTTGTTACATACCTACCCAATGACGTATAAATATATAAAAAATCAAATGTGTGGTTGTGAAATTATTTTTCTTTGACCAATTATTTTCAACCTCTGGTTTGAACAAGAAGCCAAGTTTAAACTGATTTCATTTGTGTAGATCCTGACTAGTTCATTAAAACCTTTCAGCTGATGTATGACTTGTAAACATTTTATAATTATGTGATGGACTATCTGAAGGTGTATAATGTATCTTATAACATCAATGCATATGTATTCCTACTTGTAGTTTTGGTGCGAGACGTTGTTCATTATTACTCAACTACTGCGATTCACCGCGATTCACTCAGCGCTCGATGTTACTAAAACCGTTACAGCGCCCTCTTTCGCTGGACTAAAGAGAGCACTTTTGGGAATTCCCGCGCTTGCACTGCATAGCGTACATAGCGTGCGTTGTTGATCAAAATGGGGTAAACGCGTGGGTCAACAGGTGCTTTGACGTCCCTTTTCGACTGATGTAAAGGTCCAAATTTTGTTATTTCTGTGCAAAAGATTGAGCGGGATTGCTGTTTTACAATCTGAAACAAAAATTACGTTGAAATGATCAGTAGTTTTAAAAACATGAATACGATAAGATTTTATGAAATTTTCAAATTTTGTTTTGCACTAGAAGTATTAAAAATATTTTACGTGTTCTGTGAAGCATTTGTCCAACTTTTAATGATCTATCCGATGATGTGTAGATTGTCAAAATTCGATTCATAGTTTTTGAGTTATGATTTTTACAAATATTAAACTTTGATCTAACGTAATTCAATTCCCGATGACGTCATAATGACGTAATTAAGTATGTGTTGTCTTGATACTGAGGTTCAACTATCTGTTGAGTTTCAACATTCAATTCAATCTCAATCTTGAGTTATTCCGTAGAAAAGCTCGAAAGTTGTTTTTTGACGAAAAAAACCCGAAGGTGAACTTCGACCCAGGGTAACGACCCGGATGCTAAGGTCGTACGATTTTGGCGTTAACTTTTCAAATGTTGCCCCAGTCTTGGTCTATCAGATGCGAAAACTTAGAACATCATAGCTTTCATATTCGTTGAGATACAGCAAAACGAAAATGGTCCCTTTTCAACTTTAAAAACCCTGTAATTTGACACCTAATGACGTCATCATGACGTAATGAAAACTGTGCCGTCTTCGTATTGAGGTTCAATTGTCTGGTGAGTTTCAAGGTTCAGTTTGGCTTGAATCTTGAGTTATGCTGTAGATAAGAGTTGACGGGAAGAAGAAGGAAGATGGAAAAGAAAAAAAACCCAGAGCAATAACAATAGGCGTTCGTGCATCAGCACGAACACCTAAAAAACACGGAACTGCTTCTGTCTAGAACCAATTTTGGAGCCTTGCCAAAATTGTATTAAATGAGTAAAGGATCTATCCTTAATTGGTGGTACTCATGCCTATTTAAAGGAACACGTTGCCTTGGATCGGCCGAGTTGGTCTTTGAAAAGCGTTTGAAACCGTTTTTTATAAAATGCATATGGGTAGAAAGATGTTGTAACAGTAGAGTTACCTTTTCGACTAACACGGTCGGCCATTTATGTGACTCAAATTTGTGACTCCCATAAATGGCCGACCGTGTTATTTCGCAGAGTAAAAGGACGACCACGCAATTTCGAAGCAAACTTGTGTGGATCATTGTATTTTACTTTTAAAACATCTTTCCAACCATATGGATTTTATAAAAAACGGTCACAAACGCTTTTTATAGACCAACTCGTCCGATCCAAGGCAACATGTTCCTTTAATACACATTATGCAATATCAAGCTTTTCTGATGATCAATTATGAGTATGGGGGGGGGGGGGTCTTGGGATGAGATACCCTTGTTTTGAGGCCAGATTTGTTTGACAGTCACTCTACGAACAAACTTACAGCTTTGTATCTTCTTACAAAAAACAAAACACAAAATATTCAACGACGCGAATCGCGCTCCCATAAAGGGGGTGCCACGCCCACTTTGAAGGGCCTTAAATCAGAAAAGCGACTTGGAGCTGGAAATTTCTTTTTGGGCATGTTCATTATACACATAGATGAACACTAAAAATGAATTTCAACCAAAAGAGAGAGGTGACCCCTACCAATTTTCAGAATATTGGTTGATTTGACACGGAATGACCCTACTTCTATTTATGTAGTAACTGGTATTTTGACAAAGTAGCTGGATCATGGAGGAATGTAAAGAATTACCATGTATAGCAACATTTCCAAAAATCAAATTTGTAAACACACATCTCATGTCCACAACAAGAAGGCTATTCCTATGGCTGCAGTGAAATCTTTAAATTGTTGCTAATGAGATAATGAGATAATGCTCATTTTTGGTAATGTAATATGCACATCCATGAACAACTCGGCAGGTTCTTTGTGAAAGTCTTTCTATATATTAGAAGGTTTACTTCTCAAAAGGATGTTTTTCCTAGTGCCCACATTATCTCATTGGGTTGGACAACAGGACTCCTACATGGATACCCTGCTGCTCTCTTCAAACTACATTCTGAATTAAGAGGATTGGGGGAAAAACAACACAGAAAAACAAAAAAATAGGAAATGTTTCATGAGAGCTAAAGCTTTTTTTTCTTGGCAACAAGTCCCAGAGCTGCCAACCTTAAATTGAGAAAATCAGTATTCTGAAGCCTAAAAATCAGTATTCTGCCAATGAAATAAGTATTTTTCTGCGCGACACCATTTGACTACCCTTTGGTACTTTAGCTACCTTTACGCATGCTATTCTTATCGTATAATCACAGCTAATGGCCTCACAATTCAAACCTACAAGATTTACTGCCTGTTGTAGACTGCAGCTGCCTTTTTGCAGTTTTGAAGGAGATTGTCGGGGAACTGCATCTGGTGGCACAATATCTTTTTGGACTGACTTTGTATTTTCTGCGTAAGGAAGTCTGAGAGTGTCTGAGTACTGAGGCTTGGACGAAATTCGGTGGCATTTTTTCTCACCAGACTGAAAATCCTCTCATCATCTGCATTGCTGTGGGGCAATGAGAGTATTGCCAGCATGACCTTTGGGAGATGGACATACTTGAGCTGGCCAGTTGACTTGTCTCTTATACCAGCGATATCCACCCATGCTTCATCTGATCTTTTATCTAGAGACACATTTTCAAGTTTATCAATCTGAAACTGTGCAAACTCCACTTGAAGTTCATCCAGTGCTTCTTCCATGAACTTGAATCTCTTAACAAAAAAGGAGAGTGATGAATATGCAACTTCCATTCTGTTATTTGGATTAGCAACTCTTGCATGCAGAAGCACTTCATCATCCAGGGGAAACTTACTGATTACATAGTTACAGACAGCAACATAATACTCTCTCACAGATGTGTGGAATTCATCCCTTTCCTTGGATGAGAACTGTGCTGCTGCAAGAAAGTCTCTTACATTCTTCCCAACAATGATATCTTCATCTGCTTTTTGATTGCATCTCTCCTTGTAGTCACATAACTTGAGTGGTGAAGTACTAACAATCACTGCTGGTTTGACAAAGCGAAGCAAGATGTCACGTAGGAAGTCTTACAACTTCTCATGAAGGAGGTGTACTTTAGGTGCGTCTTCTTGAAGCTCCAAGTTCAGTTTGTTGAACAGAGGAATTGTTTGCAGGAGAAAGATACAGTACAGCTTATTGTAATCGTTATTGAGTTTAGCATGAATTCCAGCAGCTTTACTCAAAGATGCACTTGCTGAACTGCCTGCTGTACCACTGTTTCTCTGCACTGACTTGGAAGTACATGTACTAACATTTTTAGCTTCTGATGATTTGTGTGACTTCTTTGAAGTGGTGCCTTCTGTCATAGAGAGTGAAGTGACCGTCTTTCTACTGAGCAGACCTGGTGTAGT
Source organism: Asterias rubens (assembly GCF_902459465.1). NCBI lineage: Eukaryota > Metazoa > Echinodermata > Asteroidea > Forcipulatida > Asteriidae > Asterias > Asterias rubens. Next base: position 14,068,791 of record NC_047075.1, on the reverse strand, counting down.
CTTCTTAACAGCCAATGTTCCTCCAGAGCTCTTTGATGATCCTGTAGATGCAGCAGTTTTCACAGCCTTGTGTGCCACTTGACCTCTAACACTTGTCTTTGAACTTGCAATTAACAGTCTTGGTGCAGCACTAGCTGTGCTACAGGTCTGTGAATGTGAAGAGTTTTTTTTTTTTTTTGGCCTGTCCACTGTCAGCAGAGGGTGGAATGGTCTTTGTAGAAGATATGTGAGCAGTGACTGCTGGGCCTTGGTGTGTTGCAGTGCTACTAGAAACCTTCTGTCTCTTTGGCAATTTGGCACTCTCTTCCATCCTTCGTTTTCCTCCGACAGACTGAGCTTCTTGCTGAAAATATTTTTCCAGTGGTACCCACTGTTCAATCAATCTGTCCAGAGCTCTCTCTAGTGACAACCAACGAGTACACACATGTTTCAGGATTGCATGATTCTCCACATTACAAATGGTTTGAACTTCCTTAAACGCTTTGTGCCGCTTGCTGGACTTCTCCAAGTAATAGAAGATTGGTATCAAAAGATCCACAGGCTTGAATGGCAATTGGCTAGCTCCTTTCTCTGAAGCGAGATGGAGGAGGTGACAAGGACATCCAAGAATAAAGGCACTTGGGTTTTCTTTTTTCACAAAGGAAGACACCCCACTAACTGCTCCTATCATCACTGCTGCATTGTCTGCTGAAAAGGAAATGACATTCTGCCATGGGATATTGTTCTCCTTCAAAACACTGTCTAACAGTAGGAAGATGTTCTTCCCAGTTGACCTTTCCTTTGTTGTAGCTATTTCGAGAAGGCAACTCACAACTCTGTATACATCAGAATCATAGTAACGCACAACGATGGGATATAGCTGATTGTCTGCACCTCGATCAGAACTGCCATCTGTTGACATGGAGAATGGCCCTTGGCGTATTTTCCTCAGGATGTCTGCTGTTGACAGAATGATAAAACATAATAAAGCAGTGCTTAAATGTATGTTGCACCATGGAGGCAGCATAGAATATCCCTAGACCCCCCCAAAAATAAAGAAAAACAAATCTATAAAATAAATAAATAAATTCCCAAATAAAATGTCGGGGGGGGGGGGGTTATACCATGTATACTTTGGTTTCGAGAAAAAAAATGACATGGGTCATATACCCGACATGCCACCTACGTTGACAATTTAAAAAAATAGGCCCTATAAAAAAAAAATATAAAAAAAGAAATGTAAAAAAAACCCCACAAAAAACCAGCAAATATGCGTAAAGGTCAACACTAAGTTAGATAGATTCATACTCTCAATAATATTTTGATATTAAACTCACCTTTAGCTTCTTGGCCCAAAGTTCTAGCAATGGCGGTTGTCTTAGTCCGACGTGAAGCAAACTTTGATGCTATAGAACTGTCTGGAAACATCACTTTCACAAGGTCAGTCAAGTGATCAGCAGCAGCAAAAGGCAGATTATGCTCTATTAAAAATTGTGTCATTAGAGTCTCTGCTCTGATGACTGAAAAGTCTTTCGGCTGCAAGAACTCGGCGATGTAACCAGTACTTTTTGACGATCTAACGGCAGACTGGTGTTTCTTCGATTTCACGTGGATTTGAATGTCATTCGCACCTCCGTGGCTAATGGAAAAGTCAGATGAACAAAGTGTACACCTCGCGCTGTACTCGTCCCGTCTGGAGGATGAAATGCATGACCACTTCTTAGAATATTCCTTTTTGAACATTTGCTTCCTGGCACTCTTCGACGTTGATGATAATGAAGCCATTTTAGTGCTCAATCAATCGTGGTATTTTCGTATGTACTAACTTGTCCTACAGAAACCGCTAGTGTGCATGTGGTCGACGTGCACAGAGCATGTAGCATGATACTAGTCTAGTTCCCAGACCCGAAAATCTCCGACTAGACTATCGAAGATTCGTCAGTATAATGGAGATCAATGATCTGTTGTCAGAGAACCAGACTAGGCATGCTACCAGCTGGCGTGGTGCAGTTCGAAACGGCGACTTCGGCTACAGCTACGGCTAGATCGCGCGCGCCTGCCTATTCTTCAACACTGGTAGACGCGCTGATCTAGACGTAGCTGTAGCCGAAGTCGTCGTTTCGGACACGGCCTTTCTCGGCTCCATCTCTGTTGCACAGATTGTAAAGTGAGAAATGCCACATGTGCGTCGCTGGTTCCCTGCATGTTGATCGGATTCCGTACAATAAAAATCTGGATCCAGGGAAAAAATGGAATCACGCACATGGGAACTCGGAGAAGGCGGGAAATAATATTGTTGGCAGGCTGTCGTTTTTTAGGTGGTTACGTGATGTTGCTTTTATTTGGTGGGTGTGTTTTTTCTTCCAAAATTGGGGATTTTGTAATTTCAAAGTGTGCATTCAATGTTATAATTTTCTTTGACTTTTTCAATACGTCCTTAGAATTAATTATTTATTTATTTATTTATATTTGCGTAAAGCTGCTCTCCTGACTATTTAATTAAAAATTGGGAAACAGTATTGTATTAATTCCGGAGTTCTTGTAATTGTTTCGGCCTTTAAAAAAATTATATCTGGGTAAGCTGTTGAAATACAACAATAAATGTAATGCCCTTCCTGGCGATAATTCTCCGAGGTCTCATTTTAACGAAAGTGTCATCAAATAAAATTTGCAACAAATGCCCATGAGAAAAACACAATATCTGTGCGTAAATATTAATTTTATGATTTAAATTATTGTAGCCGTAATCGATTTAAAGCTCGCAATACATAAGTAAACGAGTGTCGATTGTAACCCCCGTATCCAATTGCATGTGCACGCACCGCACGTCATACGGTCAAAGCATGGACAGCGTGTAGCGCCCGGTTTTTACGGGGGACCATTAGCGCGCGTCGCGCAAAGTAATTCAGGGTTTACACTCAGCGCGCGCAGCATTAAAATTTATGGAGGGCATCTGAAAAAAATGCACAGCATAGCAGGCCAGTGTACAGGTTCTCCGTAAATTTTAAAGAAAACAAAGTATGATCGGATTTCCCCCAAAACGTATTTTGAAACGCATATTCGTACATCCGTATTCCTGTTTGATTTCCGTACGAAATACGGAAAATCCGTACTAGTTGGCAGCTCTGAAGTCCTGCATACGGCTAGCCTTGTCCAAGGCTCTTTACGCAAGCACCCCGCTTTTAGTTCACCGGGTAGCATAACAATACTGGCACGGTACTGCAGTACTCGACATACAGTATACCCTAAGGTCGAAGCATGGTTTTTCAACCCGTACTAAAACACGAAGCCGAAACAGAGGCTTGTTCATACTGTAAACGTCAGCTTATGTTTTTCTTTATCACAGCGCAGGGATTCCAGCGCTTATTACAAATGCTGGAATCAGATATTGAATATTCATTTCCTGTACTGAGCCGATAATCGTCCAATCCTAAACTCTCATTATGACGTAATGATGTGTGTAGTATTCACCTTGCCACTGTACATTAATCAATGAGCATACACCATCGGGAAATATTAAGCATAAAGCAACTCCGCCCACCATCTGACCTTTTTACATTATGAACAAGCCTGTTTCGGCTTCGTTTTTTTGGGTGAGGTTCAAAAACCATGCTTCAACCCCACAGTAGTACTGGATGTCAAGAACTGCAGTACCGTGCCAGTATTGTTATGCTACCTGGTGAATTCAAAGCGGGGTGCGTGCGTAAAGAGCCTTGGACAAGGCTAACATACGGCAGGTAGTGTGTTTTGGTGAAATCCAGTTTAAGCACAAATTATAGGGTTAAAACAGCCAGTTTGCTGAATTTTGTTGTCCTGCTGTAATAATCCAATAATCATACCTTCATTGGGATCCAATTCCATATCCTCGAAACTCGTACCAGCCAGACCGTTCAGATCGCCTCTTTCCATTTTGAACAGCACTTTTGACACCTTGGCTAGCTGCAATGTAGAGTCAGGAAGCTGGTAATACTGTCGATGCGTACGAATATCATGTCCTAAAAGGTTGGCAAGAACATCCAACTCATTCTCTTTTAGGTTCATGATTTGAGACACTGTTGCTATCTGTTTTCTTAATCTTGTGGCTCTCAAATATTCAGGATGCTTAGCTCCATACTGGGTCGAAATTTGCAGAGTATCGCATGCTCTGAAGTGTCCTTCCCTTGACAGAGCGAAAACAAAGATGTTGCTTTCTGTAATAACCTGCTTCAGATCGCTTTGATGTCAATAATTCCATTGCGTTTTTATTTCTGATGTCAGAAGAACAGGAACTGTTCTTGATGTCTTTCCGATTATCTCCACTCTCCACAGCACCCTGCAAAGTGCCTGTTCCCACTCTGTTAATGCTCCATCTAATATGCTCTCTTCTCCATTCGAACATTTCTTGACATCGGACAGTGTCATCTTCGAAACCTCACCATGCCCTTTCGACTTCATGGCCTTTTTTTTTTTTTTTTTTTCGTCTGCCCTCATGAAGACTGCGAAGAGCATGATGACTCACTTTATTTTCAGTACATGCCTTGAGACTGTACCCTATCTTCAAAGCAAGACTTGGTGTCTTGTATAAATGTGTATATTCATCGAAGCCTGCTGCAAGTTTAGTTGCACGTGTCAAAGCAACAAACTTGGAAGGGCAAATAAGATCAGCCAGCATAGCGTTCTTCTCCCCTGTCACTAATCTGTACTCAAGGACCATCCTGCCAATCTCCCTCGTCCTCTGTCTGATGTAAGTCTCCTGATCTCTCGCATGTCCGTGTTTCATGGTAAGGTTTTCTGCAAACTTTATGATCAGGCTGTCTGATTTGACAAGGCGGGAAGTGTTGTCACAAGTCATCTTAGTGAGAATTTCATGTGTCCGTGAAGAAACTCCAGGAATAGTTGGTAGCATCAGCCGACTTGCCTTACAATGGAGAGTTCTTTTTTTCTTTTTACATAGTTCTCCATCTGCATCTACTTCCTCTGAAGGCTTCTCGCTGCACTTGTGTTTCCAAAGATCGCTTCTGCAGTAGTAGCCATAACAGTCTCTGCATGGTAGATAGTCATATGGGTCAACTTCGTATGATGGACGGTACCCTATCTTCGAAGCAAGACTTGGTGTCTTGTATAAATGTGTATCTTCATCGAAGCCTGCTGCAAGTTTAGTTGCACGTGTCAAAGCAACAAACTTGGAAGGGCAAATAAGATCAGCCAGCATAGCGTTCTTCTCCCCTGTCACTAATCTGTACTCAAGGACCATCCTGCCAATCTCCCTCGTACTCTGTCTGATGTAAGTCTCCTGATCTCTCGCATGTCCGTGTTTCATGGTAAGGTTTTCTGCAAACTTTATGATCAGGCTGTCTGATTTGACAAGGCGGGAAGTGTTGTCACAAGTCATCTTAGTGAGGATTTCATGTGTCCGTAAAGAAACACCAGGAATAGTTGGTAGCATCAGCCGATTTCCTTCTTTTCTTCAATTGCTGCCCATTCCTTGACTTGCATCTCATCGTGGTGCTGGGATTTAAGGTGACGTGGTAGTTTCATTTGGGGTAACGAACAAAATAGGCAATATTGGGGTTTATCCCACTTGCGTTTTCCTGTATTTGACGCGTGAACACTGTTATATCTGAGGATGAGCTGGAAACATGGGATGAACTCGAAACATGGGATGAGCTGGAAACGTGGGATGAGCTACCAGCTGTTGAACTATCTACCACGTTGGCAGCCTCTGAAAAAGCATTGCGAGGAGATGCATGTAACCCTACTAGGAAAACAGGGCTTTCCGCCTGTGCTTCGTCGAACTTCGGAACAAAGTCTGAATCGTTGTCCTCCTGTGAATATTCGATACAAATATTGGGAGTCACTTCCATCATCTGATTCAAGACACCCAGAACTTGACTCTCCTGATCCTTCTATCTCCTTCTATGTCCTGAATATATAAACACATGAAAAAGAATACATTGAGTAATTAGTGTTGTTTTCTGCTTTAAAAGGCATGTCAAAAAATCTTATTCTTATCCCACATGTGCCTGTGAAAAGGGAAATAGTACAGTAATTATATTTTTCTGCATTACATAAGGGTACAGAGAACTTAAACAATTTATATCAGTGCATATCTAAACAAAAACAAAAAAATCAAAAAAGATGCCATCCTTTGGGGACTGCTTTTTTTATGGGAAGAAAAAATTACACTTAAAATGGAAGTGCATTTACTGAATGTTTATCCGTACTTTGTCTAGAACTTTAATTATGGTTTTAATATTTGATTATTTCAATTTTTTTCAATTGACTTATTCTTTAGGCAATTCTTCTAAAGATGCCAGTTGCCTAATCAATCATTCTTCAATTGGGCACACACAGTAAATTTCTTTTACTGTATTCAATGGATAGTTTGTATGGGGTTAATATAAATTGGTTTAATGTTGTAATTACCGTTATCTCTGGTGTTGAGGAGCCGGAGACATGGGGTGCACTGCAACTTGTGTTCTTTGTAGTATCTCCATCTTTACAATCACTTTTCTCCAATGACTCTCCTCCTTTCACTATCGACTGAATAAAACGATGGTAATACACTAGGTTATATTGGAAGTCAAGGTATGAGACAGTCCACACTCGTATACTATACTATAAAACCACATGGGTCCATGGTTACATGTTATGATCAAAGTCCACGTTTGGAGGTGTATATACCATGCATAATGTCCACAGTTGATATATAAAGAATCAGCACCCACTGATACAAGGGGTTATATTAGAATGTCAGAGTTTTAAGAGTTATAAACTCCAGTCCACACTTGTATACTACACTATACAACCACATGGGTTCATGGTTACATGTTATGATCAAAGTCCTCATTTGGAGGTGTATTGACGATGTATGATGTCCACAGTTGTATATAAAGAATCAGCACCCACTCATACAATGGGTTATATTAGAATTATATGAGTTCAAGGGTATGTTCAGACAGCGTACTAACTTAGACCCGAACTGGTTTAACTTTTACGAGCAGCGGGGGGTGGTCGTAAAAATAAAAACCCATTGCGTTCAGACAGCACAGAGTTAAACCCAATCGGGTTTATCTTCGGTTTTTAAGAGGTCAAAGTAGACGCGACCCCATTGCTCTAACATCCGGTTCATCAGTTCACGCACCGAGATACTGAGTGCCCTGGACAATCATCAGAACATGTTATATATTGGATAAAAATGGCTAAATCGAACGCGAAAAACAGTTCTACTGTTGGGAGGATGCGGGCACTTAAAACAAACATGAACACGACTATTAAACAAATAATTAAACAAACAAAAAATTGACACAAACAGCCGAGAAAACTCACCAAAATATTATCCATATTCCATGAATCAGAACACATTTATTTTTTTTGTGTTTTATCAATACCATCGGTTCTGATTTAATAAAACTTTGTACCTCAATCGATTGGAAGTTGCGATCTCTCAAAAGCTGGTGCTGCGATTTTTATTCCGATTCATACATAAACACAACTACACACGTGCAAGTTACGTAAATACGTGTACTTTTTCAATTTTGTTCCCTACCTTCCCAACAACGTGGTATTGCTTGCCAAGGGGAATTTCCCCTACACACAGCCTGGCACCCACGGCAGTTCATTCTCCTAATTTGAAAGTACATCACGCTAGTAACGGTGACGGCAATAGAAAAGCACATCCACAGGATCGGTGATGGATAACTATGGGATATCAGAGATTGATCACTATGAGATGGCAGCGCTGTGCATGTGAGAAGCATTACAAAATCAGCTTCTTCGCTGCGCTCTCCTAGTATACGCATGAAAAACAGTTTCAATTTGTTGTAGGACAGTCAACAAAAAAACGCTTGGAAAATATATATATAAAAATCAGAATTTAAGAAGTCATTGGGGTGGACCGTTGTTAAACTGCATACACCGATCGAGGGCGTTTCGCCAACTCGGTAAGCGGCAAGAACAGAATATAAATACTTTGAGCTTTTTGGCACTCAGAGGCAACAGAAACCGTATACAAGCACTGAAACACACAATGGGTCGTCCGTTGTGAGTTAAAACCGGATGTCGTTCTGTCCACACGCAGTGTTAAAAGATAAACCCAAAGCGGTCTAAAGATAAACCCCCTAGCTCGACGGTTTAACTTTTGTGGGTTGAACTCGATTCAGTCTAACTTTAGATCCGTTCAGACACACTGAGTTGAACTCGATCGGGTTGAACCATGAGTTAAACCGACTTTAGTACGGTGTCTGAACGACCTCCAAGAGTTATAAACTCAAGTCCACACTTGTATACTATACTATACAACCACATGGGTCCATGGTTACATGCTATGATCAAAATCCTCATTTGGAGGTTTATTGACCATGTATGATGTCCACAGTTGGTATATAGAGTCAGCACCCACTGTTATACAATGGGTTATATCAGAATGTCAGAGTTTAATAAGAGTTATAAACTCAAGTCCACACTTATATACTATACTATACAACCACGTGGGTCCATGGTTACATGTTATGATCAAAGTCCTCATTTGGAGGTGTATTGACCATGCATGATGTCCACAGTTGGTATATAAAGAATCAGCACTTACTGTAATACAATGGGTTATATTGGAAGTTTAGGTATGAGACAGTTCAAACTCAAGTTTACACTTCTATACTATAATAGCGCTTAAATCACATGGGCACCGCCATTGTTTTCACGTCAAGTGGTGCCCACCCCCTGCACAATTGCGTCCCGGGGTAAATTTTGGGGTACCCGCGCCCTTTGTGATGTCATCTTTGTGATGTCATCTTTGTGATGCAACGTACAGCAACAACTGTTACGGGTGCAAAATAAACGATGCAGGGCAAGCCCATCATCACCATCTGCATCAAAATCTCAAAGGCCTAGAAAAACAAACTTGCCTTTGACAACACATCGTCTCTTCACAAAAGCAGTAGCCATATTCGTCAACATTTTGTCAAGGTATCCGATCATAACATGATCTTTATATAAAAAGCATGTAGCAATTTTTCATTCGATAAAGGACAATATTGTCAAACATTTTTAGTTTGATAGCACAACAAAATTCAAATCTCTGGTGGAACTAGTCAGCAGCTGAATCTTATCTCGGGTGTGGGAAGTAGTTGCAGAAGAAGTTGCCACTTGCCAATCCTGTGTTAAAAGCACTATCTGCCATAGATCCACTTGCAAGAGGGCATAGTCTCAGCTGCAACTACACGAAAGCAGTACCTGTAGGAATTAGCGAGGAAGAGCATGATGCATATGAATTTGAAGTACAACACTTCCAGGTTGACAACAGACTCCCTCCCTACAATGATATGGATAGTATTGATAGCTGGTATGGAGACACCTTCTCTAATTATCCTGTGTTAGGAAAGATGATAAAGGTTTCGCTGAGCATATTCCATGGGCCTCAGGTAGAGAGTAGCTTCAACACTATGGGGGACATACTTGACAGTAAATCAGGAAGGATGAACATTGCAACTTTTGACTCCATCCAGACGGTGACATACTCATTGGGAGCAAAGGGCAAGCCAGCAACCTCTGCCTTCTCTCTCATGCCCCACACCACAGAGAAAAGGGTAACCACAGTTACATACAAGCGTAAAGCTGCTGATGAAGCTACTACTGCTAGGATTGAGTTCAACAGTCGGCTCAGAAACAAGTCCAGTCAGAAAGGATTGGAAGACTTGGTAGAGAGGAGGCAGAGGAAGAAAAAGAATTGATGTTTACACTGCGATGGTTAGATAGCAAAATTTTGGGGTAAGGTGTAGGGGTACATGTAGCCCTGGCGGCCTTACAATTTCATGTTGTACTACAGTGGCGTCCTGGACATCAGGGTACATTTCTGGGGCGGAAAATTTTCACAGCTTCATAACTCAAACCTTACCTGCAAAAAAGCACTAATTTCAACAGATTCACATTCCAAGGCAGCATATATCTTTCTGCCGTGGGTTTAGATCGTCATATATTCTTCACAAATCCGTCATTTTCATGAAATAGTGCAGCTCCAAAATTTGTGTTCGTACTCTCACAGTCTACCGTGTGTACGCAAGACGCGCAAATCTTGAATTGCGTTTGCGGGTTAATGCTGTGCAGACAAGATAGGGTGACCAAGAATTCATACATCTAAGCTTGCACCATGTGTCTTCAATAGATATTGTCAGTGCAGTCCTATTCAACTTATTGATTTATGCACAGCACTGTACTTTGACCCACTGAGTGGAGTAAAGAGACACACTCAAACACACAAGCACATTGTTTTAACCACTGGTGGCTGCCATCTCTTATGCATGCCTTATTATAGCTCTAGATCAATCATGTGTCAATCGCGAAGATCTGTCCTGATTTTAGCTCTTTTCTGCTGTGAAAGTCTATGGAAGCAAGGAGGTATGTTTACAGGATAACTATGTTCCTCTTTGATATTACTTAAACTTATATGATTGAAGTATATTAGCCCTATAATTACAAGTTATATCGTTAATGTTTTGACTGTATTCGATAAGATTTCGGTTTGCATTTCGCTGTATTCAAACACTGTTTTGTCAATCTTATTTACAGTTTTCACGAAGCTTTAAAGATATTGTGATGATGAGAACAACAATGACCCTATATCATCTTACAAAATGAAGCTGCTGTCGAGACCCTTGTCATTTGATTGAGTCTATTAACTTTCTGCGACCTCTAGCGGCAATACATTAACTTTGCGAGTGTTGTCCGTTATAGATATAAAAAAAAAATAACTAGATCTGCCGCGCGTACATACGCGCCAATGCCTGTGTAGAAAAAGCTTTTGTTTGCCATGGACGCGTTAAAAGTTTCACGTTGGAAAGGCGACATGCAAAAATGAACACAGGCGCTAAATGTCACGCGCTGACGGAAAAAAAGTCACTTGCTGAAGGCCATGCACCATAGAGCTATATACATTGACTAGAGCGCTAACTTGCTCTGCGTTTTGAAGCCACCCTGGGCGCAGACATGTTTGGTGTGTTGCGTGAATTTTAAGAGAACACATTATTGCCGCGATTATCTTACATTCTGCGTGTGCGTATACGTACGCAACTGTCCACTCCCGTACGTCCGCGCTACGAAAACCATAACTTCGACTTGGTTGCCGTACTAAAAAAAGGTAAACACGCCTTTTAATCATGACGCACATGACGCACTCAGTTTGTGCACTGATCAGCAGATTGTGCGTTCACATTTACTGCATTTTTTGCTTCGATGGCACATAAAAAAGAACAGACGCACGATCATGCAAATAGCCGTACAATTGCCGTACAAAATTTCAAGCTTTTGTATTGGTTTGTACATAAACATGGATGCGCCCACACGGCTTCAAAATCTTAGTGCGTGTATAACGGGCTGTTAGCGCTCTAGTCAATATATATAGCTCTATGCCATGCACAGAAAATGTACACGGGAGACAGGCAATGGCGGCCCCCATGCCAGAACCTGCGTATGTACGCGCGGCCGATCTAGTTATTCTATTCTATATCTATGGCGTCTTCAGTGTGTTGCACGCAAATGTATACGCGTACGCACGGCAACAGAGAACACTGTGAGAAAACGATAAAAACAGGAATTTTTTAACATTGGGAGCTGCATTACTTCACGAAAATGACAGATTTTTAGGTATGCCGCCATGGAATGTGAGTCTGTTGAAATTGTTAGGACTCTGTATCTGTGTACAGAGAAAGAGTCCTATACAGGGCTTGGGTACATGTAACACATGGATTTCGCAAATCTCTCTTCCTGAATAAGAAATAGTAATTTTACCTTCGTATTCGTAATTGAAAAAATGGTTAAAAAGAGTTTAATTAGTCAATGTTCACTTCTTTTTGATACAGGTGTTTATAATCACTAGTGACAATCAATAAAAAGCAAAAATAGTGCACAATATTACATTCTGTCATTTCCATTAAACTTATTATTTTTGTTCAAAAAAGGAAAAATCTTACAGAAGTAACTCACTTCTACCTGAGAAAATAGTTGTCAGAAATGCATCAGAGACATCACAGACTTTCGGGAGAGTCTCGGTTTCTCCTTGTGTTCAGACGAGCAAAACAGACGTACACTGACTTGACGTAACGATGACAATTCAAGACGAAATTATGAATTTGTAACTGTTGAAGATAACTGCCAGTAAAACGCCACGATGAAGCTTAACTTTTGGTTTATTTTTTTTTGACATGTAAAACTGCAACAGGAAAAACTATGGCTGCCGTCATAACACACATGTTTACAAAAAACCAGTTACAACATACACTCACTTTTGCTTGCAGGGTACCAGTCACTTTTCTCTGGTCTGTATTGATTGGTTGATTGCTTTAAAGGAGCAGTTACTACACCTGGTTGATAATTTAAAAGTACTAAGTTGTCTGGACAGTTTAGCGTTAGCATTTTAAATACATCCCATTAATAATTTAAATATATACAAAACCCCTTAAAGACTCTGCACACTATGGTAATTGTCAAAGACCATTCTTTTACATTTGCTGTATGCTAACATAATATGCATAAAAGAACAAATCTGTGAAAATAATCTGCCATAAAGCTATACATAATGACTAGAGCGTTATACAGGCACCAAGGTTTTGAAGCCGTGAGGGCGCATCCATGTTTGTGTACAAACCAATACAAAAGCTTGAAATTTTGTACCACAATTGTACGGCTATTTGCATGATAGTACGTTTGTTCTTTTTTATGTGCCATCGAAGCAAAAAATGCAGTAAATAAGAACGCACTATCTGCTGATCAGCGCACAAACTGCCCAGCGCACAAACTGCGAGCATCATGTGCGTCATGATTAAAAGGCACGTTTACTTTTTTTAGAACGGCAATCAAGACGAAGTTACGTTTTTCGTAGCGCGGACGTACGCGACTGGACAGTTGCGTACGTAAAGCGCACACGCCGAATGTATTAAATCACGGCAATGTGTGTTCGCTTAAAATTCCGAATTCATGCAACACATCAAACATGTCTGCGCCCAGGGTGGCTTCAAATATATATAGCTCTATGGTATCCGCGTAGATGATCAGTTAATGAGGCATAAACAGGCGGTTCACGGTGTCACTGTCCATGAGTTCATCGCAGACAATTAGTTCTATACAATTTAACATGTTTTTGTTTGCATAAGTGTTTAAAAGTGTTAAATGTTATCATGCAAGTAATCTTGAGTCTTAAAAATCAACCAAATATATCTGGAGAAATCGAATAAGCAAGAAAGAGGTGGTATTTATTCCCCCTGCTGTGAAGCATTGTTATATTATTTGACACCAAGAGTTAATTGGGAGATGTTTTTGCTTTCTATATCTGCAAACAATTCCATGTATACTGTTTAACAAGATTACATTATTTAATTAATTTGTACTCTTTCTTGTAGTTTTCTTCATAAAGCTTCCATTGTTTTTAAATAATTAATTGATTTAAAACTTTGTTTGATTAAACTATTTTCTTTTGTCTGTAAGAAACGGGTTTGTCCTACCAAATCTGAAACAGTAAGGATACATTTTTCGGCTGGATGAATCGTCCTAACAGCATGACCGGTTTGCAAAGGGCGATGGAACACGATGTATATCAGTGGATCTCGAATCCAGTTATGATAGTCTCAAGGCCATGGGAGGGAAGTAATTCTTCCCTGATGGAAAGAGCGTCACGATGCACAGTGGGCCAGAATTGAATCAAAGTGCGCCAAAATTATATCTCAACATATTTTTGATTAAAATTATATTTAAACATATTTATGATGGAAAGTTGGTTGTAAGGGGTTTTCTGATACGTACAATTTGATGGTCATGGTTTTAAAGGTCTATGACGTCATCATAGTCCTGAATCGTGATTGGTCGGCAAGAGTTTAATAACTGCTATAATATGCGTTTTGTTCATTTTTTTTCTTCTTAATTAAACGTAAGCATATCAAAGAAACAATTTGGTTTAAGACTGTTTCTGAAGGTTCAGGCTACTGAAACAAGTTAGAATTAAAGGGGCAATCAGCGGCATTTTATATTTCCTATGTCTCTGATTGAAATGAATGAAAATTAAGAGACATTTTATGGGATTTATCAGACCTTTTCAAACAGTAAACAGAAATTAAACTAATTATTAATATAATTTTCATGAAATATAGACTATAAACAACCATCGACACGGTTTTCATGGCATTATCTTTTATGAGCCGTTCAGGGCAGCAAGTTAAAATACCCATTAAGTTCAACGGTTTTGCCGCACTTTTTTACCATTTTGTGTCTAAATAAAGTCATAACCCGAATTTTGAGATTTTTTCATTAATTCTTTCTTTTAACATACCCCTGGACTATTAAGATCAATAACAAAATGGAAGTACTGTTTTTTGAAACAATCACCAGTTGCCTATTTTGGCGCAGTTTGACCTTGACCTGGCCCACTGTGTGATGGGGCCTGCTTTTCACATGGATGGAATCGGAATTTTCAACAAATCCTGCAAACAACAAATCCCGCAAAAGGATAACAAAAGGTATTTATGAGTAATACAGCAATTTACATTATAAAACTAGACATTAGGTGTTTGTGAACGTGAACAAACACAAAGCTGGTCCGTGTTCTTTTGCTTGGATTATGTGCTAAAATGACCAAGGATTCTATAACTGAAAACAATTCTGGACATGTTGAATAGGGTCTTTAGTTATGCTGCCACTTCCGGTTGACCCGGAAGTAGAGTTCGATATGGGGTAACGGTAACCTAAGGCTGATATTCAATGTCAAAGGATTCTCTAATTGAAAAAGTTTGAAATTCGATATTGTCCCACTTTGGGTTGACCCGGAAGTAGAGGTCAACTTGAGGTCACTGTTTTTCAAAGTTTTGTTTTAACGCCCTAGGGGTTTAAAATTAAAACTTTTTTGAAAATTGTTTGTACAGTACTTGAGATATGTTCCCACTTCCGGTTGACCCGGAAGTAGAGGTCAATTTGAGGTCACGGTTTTTCAAAATTAAGCTAATCTCCAATCCCCAAGGAGTCTATAACTACAAATAGTGTTAAACGGCCGTGTACGTCTTGAGACATGGTGCTACAAAGATTTCCCTATTAAATATGCAAATATAGTACTAGTAGTACGGCAAGAGTTAGTTTATGAAATTGATCTTTACTTAACGTAATGAATAAATGTCTACATTAAGACAAAGAATAAGCAGCTGGGTTTCCTATCTCATCTGGTTTGTGTTTGATCTTCAAGGGGATGGGGTGTGTTGTACGGTCATATGCCCAACACATAAGAATTCTTACCAAGTAGCCATCTTGCAGGAAACCCATGACACTTGGATACTTTTTTAATCTTTCTCAAACACATTTCACACACTGTTTGGTCTATTTTCTTCCTTCTATTTCCAAACTCTTGATTGATGTGTGACAGGTATAAAACAGGCCCCCCTTAGTTTAATCAACTTTAGTTTCCTCCTTTAACTAATTCTTTTGTTAATCAAGCGCCCTCAACATCAGGTTTTCGGGTGCTCCGATAATTCCTATGAAGACAGACAGCCGTGATAACTGTATTTCGCTTGTCTTCATATTTCAGGTAAATTTCCCCTTTTTGTATTATATATTTCTATTTCTAAAGTTGTTTAAGTTGTTTATCTAAGCTTGCTTTTCATAATACATGAGTTTGAAAAGTTGATGTCTAGTAGAATCTGCCATTTATGCTCTAGTTTGGTTTTCGTTTTGTAAATAATTAATATTGCATAGCATTTCAAGATGGCGCGGCCCAGAAAGCCGTGGCGGGAACCGCTTTTGTGTTTAAATCGTGTTCTCATATGAAGTGTTTTGATTATTTATTTGCTCTTGTGCATTCATTTTTTTTGAGTAACGTTGATAAGATTTATTGTTCAGTGTTTAGTTTATTTGATAATTCCTATGAAGACAGACAGCCGTGATAACTGTATTTCGCTTGTCTTCATATTTCAGATATATAATAAAACAGAGAAGCCGATTCCTCAGAAGTATTATTCTCAACGACCCATTATTTAAATGCGTGTCACAGATGCATTAAACGCGGTTGTTTTATTTTGTTGCAAATTAGACACCACTGATTTACTAGACTTGTGGACAAGTCGTTAAATCGGCCCCACGTGCTGAGATAGTGCTCCCCCGACAACACTGCTCTCGCGCGAACTCACTGCTCTCGCGCGAACTGATGGCTCCCCGATGTTGACTCCTCATTAACGACTTGTACAAGTTGTCAGCGGTACGTATTCATGTATTCAAGGACGAACGCGGTATACCTTCACTGTTGCTGTAGAGACAACCATACAGACGAGTCCATTTCATTAGAGGGTAGTAGTAGTTTCTATAACTGTAAAGCTTTAACCGGAGAGCATTTATGTGCGTCTTTTTCTTCCTTTTTTAACTGCTTTATCTGCTCATTAATCCTGAAAAAGTGTTATTTTTTTCTTAAAATACATTATTTACATCTTTTTAAGATCCATGCGTTGCCTCGTAAAAATGAGTAATACCTACTGCAAATGGTTATTGACCTACTCCAGTCCTTTAACCCGATGTGTTCTGCTTTTTACTGTGTAAATTAAACTTGCCACAAGTCCCTAGACAATACATTATGTCAAATTACTCGTCAAAGCGTGTTAATTATGAAAACTGGACAAATTTCAAGCGTTTTGTATCGTTTTTGTCGAGAAATCCATTGTATGTTTCCTAAAAAATCTTATTAGTTGTTTGTAACTAACAACAGTGAGATTTGGAAGTCCATGATCGACATGCGACATGCGGAAGTTGAGAGTCTTGTGGCCAAATTTCCCAGGGCAGTCATGTGATTCCCATACATAATGGGGAAAGTTTTCAGATCCCAGGTGTTCCCAAAGTTTATGCGCGTAAGGAAGAAAATAGAGATAAATAAATCATCGATATGGCGAATCAGCCAAGAAGAGTTTGCATTATATGTAACAAGGAGATTGTCACATGCAAGAAATATTACAGCTTGGCCAGGTCAGACCTCCAGCTTCGGATCAGAAAAGTCATCAATAGAGACATAGTTGTGACGGACGAGACAGGTCGGATATGTTCAAGTTGTCACACGCAATTAACTAACATTGAAAAATTACAGTCATCACTGAAGGCGTTTCAATCCACGTTTGAAAAAACTGAAAAAGTTCGAGCAGCACATCCACGTCCACAAGAGTCACCAAAAACAAAGCAGTGTCAAACTCCAACAATTAGTCAACTCAAACGAGTAAGGGCAAGCCCGTCACCCTCCTCAGCAACTGCATCTCACCAAAGACCCAGGAAAAGACTAGCGTTCACATCATCACCTTCAAAATCAATCCAGCAATCAGACTCTCAAAGACAAGATAATAAATCAGTTCAGGTAATCTTTTAAAAACAATTTATATATTTCATGAAAAAAAATTACAATATGTGATCTTTCTGGAATATAACAGAAATTAATCATTATTTAGAAATGGAATAGGTATGGCAAGACAAAAACAATACTTTAAAAAATATATATGATATAATTTTTATAAGGGGCAATTGTTGCCTATTTCACTTTCAGGCTTCAACTACAGTTGATAGAAACAAAATCAGACATGCAACTTTAATATTTGAAAGAGATTTGGAAAAAGCCCAGAAAAATAAAAACTTCCCTTATTTGCATGAGCTTGTTAATGTTATAAACAAATTCCAAAATGGCTGAACTCATCACTCACCAATTAATGTAATGTAGTTCATGTAGTTACAGATTATTGATTTTGTGCACTGTTGTTGATATTTGGAGGTAGCAACTTTTTATTATGTCATTGGATACAAAAACATCAATTAAATCATACAAAAACCAGCTTTGTATACTAATGTTATTTCATTCCCTCTTATAATACACAGGCTGTCCTGAAAGTTCTGCAAGACGAGGTAAAAGGCCTTTGCAAGCCGCAACCCCCATCTCTTTTCAGAAGGACAGATAAAGAGGCCCTCAAGGTATTTATTTTGTATTTTGTATTTGCTAATTAATTGTTTGTTTGCAAATATATTTTATCTTCATTATTTAAAATATTTACTGTTTAATACATTTTTTCCCCCAATTTTTTTACGAGAAGTTAATGTTGCATAGATCCTGTCTTCCAAAATTCAGGCTTCAAATTACACACATGCAGGCCAAGGAGGCCATGGCCTCTGTTTCCCCTTGGTGCCCCTTCAAAAAATTCCCATTGACTTTAAGGTTTGGCAATAAATATAAGTGCCCTTTTCAAAATGAAAATGTCTTTGCCCTGTCAAAGACGCAATTCCAGGCCAGAAATATTACCACAATGTTATTTCTTAGTGTTGTTTGGGCATAATCTTTCACTCGTGTTTATTTTCATTAGAGTTGGTCCTACAAAAACCAAGAAGATGAGCTGAAAGAGAGGTCCCCTGTATTCTATCAAATTTTGCAAACAGTGGCCTTCAATGAGGATGCACTGAAGAGGGCCAAGAATAAATCGAAGGAAAGTGTTCTTCCTGGGCTTCTGTCGGGTGCGTCCATGTTGCTGAACTGCCGCAACATTTGGATGAACAGTCATCAAACCCTTACTGGCTTACAGTTGAAGCGAGGAGGCGTTACGAAGCAGGCCGTAGGAAGACTTCATGCCAGGGGACTTTGTACTTCCTACAGTTCAATACTGAGTTGCCAAGTTGAACTGGGTATTGGTTTCGACGGGCCTGTTATAGAGTGGTCAAACCAAATGTCCGTGGACAAGAAGACGGAGGCAGAAATGAAGTCCAAAGCTCAAAATTTGACTGCAGAAGAGACGTCAGACATGGCCGAAAGGGAGGATAAGCTCAGACAGCATAGAGAGACACAACATCCAGGGTTCAAAATAATAACTGACAATGTTGATTTGAGAATATCTCCCAGACAGATGACCATGCAGCGTGGGAACAAGGACTTGCACTACTGTAATGCCATGGCAGTCAAGAATAAGGTATGGCATTCTCTTTTTTGTTCTAACTGTAACGAGGTAGGCAAACAGTCGCAACATTAAATGATAGGCTTGGGCCATTTATACGTTGCTACTGACTTTTTCTAATTAAGAATTGGGTATCAGAAACATTTTTTTTAGGTGGTGGGGGGGGGGGTGGTTATTGTTCAATATTACATGTTTCATCGAACCGATTGTAAGAATAGGCAAGTATATAAATTTTCACATTGAAGCCTTCAGCTTGTTTTTGGATGTCTCCTCAAGTTTGCATCTCCTTATTTTGCCTCCCAAAAAAGTCTGTTTAAAGTAAGGGTACACAGTCTTGTCCGATTCAATGCAATTTGAAAAGGTTTGTTCTTAAGTTTGAAACTTTTAATGCCAAACTGGCAATTCAAAGGATTGTATTAAATGACATCTTTTTATTAATACAATTATTGTAGGTGTCTGGAAACCACCTGACCAATGATACTCCAATTGGCGACCTTAAGAGTGTGAAACTGTCAAAATTTCTGCCAAGTGTTGAGGAAAACATTCAGCTGCGAAAGAGTTGGAGAAATATAGTTGAAAAAGTGCTTCAAGAGTACATTCCAGCATTTTCCCAATTCAACACGACCCGTCCGACTCACCTGTACAGTCATCTATCACATCATAAGTCAGAAGTGGTAAGAGTTTGTCTTAAAGTTTAGGTCTGTCTAAGTATGGGTTTCCCAGATTTGTTGGTGTGCTTCATTGTGATGAGTTGTATTTTTGCAAAAAATGTTGATCAGTTAAAGCAAGAAAAGTGTTAATCAACACCAGCATTACAATATCTTTTTATTAGAAACAACTGTTAATTAATAATATTAACCAATACCTTCTGAAATCTGAGCACTTTGAACTTTATTCTTTAAAACAATTTTGTTATTTTTGTATATAGGTTGGACTGGGTGTGATAACAGAAAATGAAAATACCAATGAAGGTATAATGAACATCATGGAGTACCTGAACAAACATGTTCCTGATGCAAACTCTGACCGACCCATCCAAATCATCAGTGGTGGTGACCAACTCACATGTGAAAGACAGGAAAACGCAGAGGAGGACAGGCGTGGCTCACCCGCCCAAAGTCGATGGTCAGGCTTAGTACCAACATTTGAGGACTTTCATGCTCTTGGTAATTATTATCAGGTAGGTTACTTGCTGTAGACTACATATATGCATTAATATTTTGTAAGATAAACATTGGGCTGTTTGTTACAGAGTGCTATTTTGATCATCCAAGAATATACTTGATCCAAGAATGTTTACATTATAAGTTATCACACATGCGCGAGTGGAATATGGAAAAATATAGCGCTTCTGCGTCCCATATCCAACGAGGCCAAAGATAAACCATGTTGTTGTTTGTATGGGGGGGGGGGGGCAGAATAAACAAGACCTACTTGTACTTTAACTGACCTCACTCCCCTCTAAAACCCTCCCAAACCTTCTCCCAACACACATTAAAATGTTGGCCCCAACCTTTGTTTTTTGTTTATTCAGGTGATATGGAAGTACTTATACTCGACTGACCCAGCAGGATCCAGAGATGTTGGTACTCTCTTCGCTGCTCGGAACTTCCTCAGAGCAAACAATGTTCCTATGAATCCCATGAAAGATCTCAATGCCTCTGAAGAATTTCTGGACAGGTATGCATGGACTGAAACGTTTTTTTGACTGTTGTGAATAATTGCCTAGCCTTGCTTTTCAAGAGGGGATCTTATTTAATTTTTGGTCATGGGGGGTGGGGGGGGGGGGTTAATGCCTTAAGTGTCATGGCAGAGCGATTAAGAGAGACGTTTCCATGACAACAATTTAAAGACTTGTCTGAAAGTTGGGGGGGGATGCGGCACTCTATTGGGCAGTGCTACAGCGAAGTGTACTTTTGATATCACGTTTACTTTGAAACACTACATCTGTCCATACATATGCATACCTCCAGGATCACACAAAGCACCAAAAGCAAGGTTACCATTTTACGGGGGGGGGGGGGGGGGGGGTTACCGGAGGCCAAAGAGGGTGTGCCATTTTCCTTCTGTTCACACACTGTATAATTTGCCAAGTTAAAACAATTTTTTGTTCATGTTCCATCACCAGGTACACAGATTCTCTTATTTTGAGTGCTGCCCTTGAGTTTTTTGGAATGGATGAACCCGGAGGTGAAATGACTCGTCATGGATTAGCGGAATCCCCTGATCAGCAGCAGCACCTTCATGCTATGATTGGTCAACTTATTGACAGGTTTGCCATCTGCTCAGTACCACTGTCCGCAGAAAAGAAACGTCTGACATGCCCAGAATGTGTGAAGACATACAAGCAAATGTCTACACTGAAGCAGCACTTCAGTAAAAAGCACAAGGGTATTTCTTTCAGGACTGGTGAGGAGCCAGATCCTGTGAAGGACACGATGAAAAACTACTGCTGCGTTGCCCTTGGTTTCTGTCTTCTGGCACGTGACTTTCGGGAGGCCAGAAAGTATGGAGATGGAGGGCACATCATGCTTCTCTACAAATTTCTTTTGATGCATTTTAAAGTCGCTGGAAAATTTAAGTATGCATACCAAGTTTTTCGACTCCTTGCCATGCAACAATATCTCTTAACACCTCGGATGTCACATCAGCTTACCTGGAACAGGTTTATCAATTTGAAGGGGCAGCCTGACACTAACATAGAAATGGATAGGGCCATTGAGCACAGAAACAAGTTGTTTAAACAAGAGTGCCGATCATTCCATGGGAAAGTAACACACAAGTCAGTGGCCAGGGTTGGACATGCTGCTGATGCACTGGATGAGATTTTATACAATGCAGACAGAGTTGCAAAAGTCAAGAAAGCATCCGGGAAACACACAAAGATTAAAGCTAAAAAAGATGTTTTGGCTTTGATGCGACTCATGCACAGGGAGGAAATCTTCAAACTAAAGCCAGGAAGAAGACTTCATGCCTTTCCAGACTTTCCCTCCAACCCTCTAGCCCAACTTGATCAGACGGAAGTCCATGACTGGATGACCAAGACTGTAAAGAAATTAGGCACAGTGAAGTTGTTTAAGACCCCATCATCCAGGTTGTAACAATGACATGCTTTGAAAAACCATCGTTATTTAAGCAAACATACCTTTGAAATTAGTTTCTGATAAAGTACAATTATACTATTTACAAAAGCAGCTGAAATCTTAAAAACAGTGAGTCAAATATCAGGTAATGGAAGCACAAATCATTCCTGACAACTATTTCCTTTAAGAATACTGCCTACAGTCAAATTTCAAACAAGTTATCTTGTTTAAATGTGTTTATGTGTTTAAAATCTTGTTTTGGGGCCTCCAAGAGATCAGTGTGCCCATAACGTGTTGTCTTAATAGTGTCCCAGATATCGCAAGATATGTTCAGGTTTTTAAGCAACTGTTACCATGAAAAATTGCTCATTTGAAAACTAAGACCAAATTGGATTCTTTTTTTCAAGGCACTGACAATAAATGGTTTTTGTTAAAGACCATTTTGTTTCACTTGGTGCATCCCAACATATTCACAGAATAACAAACTTGTGAAAATTTAGGCTCAATTGGTCAACAAACTCGCCAGATAATAATGAAAGATAAAACCCTTGTTGCATTCCTTATGTACATGTACTTTGTGTGCTTTCAGAGGGAGCTATTTCTCACAATGTTTATACTATCGACAGCTCTACATTGCTCGTTACCAAATAGGTTTTTATGCTTACAGTTATTTTGAGTAATTACCATTAGTCTCCAGTGCCTCTAAGAATTAAAATGCAGGAAATGCAGGAAATCCAAAAGAAGGAACAGTGACTCAAATTGTAGGTTTCATGAAACGAAAAATAAAATCTTCTTTATTGATAACTACATGTATAACAGCTCAAAACACAACTTTGAAACCAAAAACACAGTGCCACAGAAAAGTTACATAATTAAAATCAGACGGCTTTAAAATAGAGTCAATAGTAGAATAAACTTGAAGCTGACAAATGTTAGAACATCAATTAGAAGTAGTAGAAGTATATGTACATGAATTGAGGATAATAGAAGCTTGTGATGGGACAACACATGTGGAGTGTCTCCCTTGTACTGCCACTTACAAGGTACAAGGATTATGCAGGAACTGTTTATAATACAATAGACTTCAAAGGGGTGCAAGAAGAGCTTTAGGAGGAATGTAAACAGTGGAAGGGCAATTTTCTAACTGTATCCTCTCCTCACACAACCTACATGTACAGTAGTAATACAGCATTAACAACCCTTTTGCCATACATGTAGGTGGATATTATATAGTAATTGAATGGGAAATAATCCAACTTAATGCGCAAAAGGTAAAATGTTGGGTATTAATTGGCTAATTAATTATGTACAAATTAACTACGTACATTACAAACTTGGTTGATTATGGAATGTACATGTAAACACAAACCGTTTTTTTCCCCATACATCTTATTATGCTAACAGTATGGCTCTCTCTTCTAGTTACAATGTGTGCCTGATTGAATCCAAAATAACAAAATTTAATGGATCTTATTACTATTAATCCTCAGTGCTACAGTGTACCACGCTAGTTGTGAAGAGATAAATTTGTTTTTCAGCAGACAGATTGGAGCATGTTCTGCTGGTTGTGTGTGTACAAATGTAATTCTCGTTATAATCGATTTGGCAAGCTTTCTTAAAGATTCTGAAAGTGGGCATCTTGTACACGCTTCCAGTACACATTTTATTTTTAATTTTGTTAGTTTTGCCCTTAAATTAATCAACACATTAAAACTAACAGTCAGTGTGGGCTGTATCAATTTTTTTTCCTCATTTAGGCCCATTTCTTGTAAATTATATCAGTCTGCAACATCATCAAAATCATGGAAGATTTCCAATTAATGCAAAAATCCTTTCTATTGTCACTTTTGAGACTGTAGGGCATTCATGTTCTATTTTGAGTTGTGAAATTATAAAGGTGTTTGTCACAATGTATTAAAATATGCTAATAGATGTGACTGGACAATGTTTATACAGGCTTGTGTGTATTTGACTCAATTTTTGAAGAAGAAAAAAAATATGGCTACAGACTGGAAATCAATGTAACTGATGGTACAGATGTCATATTTTCTTTTCTCACTGTTAGTAAAAAATTGTTGTTTGTTTTTCAGTTGAGGCCAATTGGATAGAATATTAAACATAAAGAAAATAGGCAGTTTTTTATTTCATTGTGCTACTGATGGTACTTTTCAGCACACATACAACAAAATAAAAGTTGATTCGTAATTTTTCCTGTGGGTTTAAATTACATGTAAACCCTGGAAGAGTAGAGGTATCTAAGCTGATGTTGTACCATCAATAAATATCAAAATAGATGTGAACTAAACACATGGTAATCAAGATTTCCCTACTAATTTACATTAGGGAACCTACATGTACACCTGCTGCTGTTCCCTTAACTTCAAATTGGCATTAAAGTAAATCAAAATACAGGAGACGAACAGCGAAAGTAATTTCTGAAAACCCAAGTTTGTCTACTTTGCATGAAATCACCATTTGGAACGATTTATAAATTTTAAAATTCACTCAAGTGCAACATTACTGTGGAGGCCATATTGTAAACGCTGTGATAACATGTAGATGAATAGCGAACCAAAATGCACAATAAATGCATTGTACATGTAGGCCTCTAATAATATGTAAAATTACTTGATGAAATCATTCCATGTTTAATCACTAGAAGAACTGCTGTTTGAAGACAAAACTGGTCGTGAAACAATGTCTTCACTTGAATGCTGTGATTGCTCGTCCTCCACCGAGTCGTCTGATTCACTGTCTGAGTCAGTGTCGCAGACAATATCAGAGGAGAATTCAGTGCCAAGAGTCTCTGTTATGACATTCCAAATTTCCTTTGCATCAGTGTCATTGAAAAATGGGTACTTCAGTAGGTCTTCATATGAACATATCAAGTGGCAATTCTGCACAATTGTGCTAATAAGTGACACAGAAATGCCGCTGGTCATGTCGATACCACTGTACATTGCGTCTTCTTGGCCCTGCAACAAACTATCTCTATATGCTTCAACTTTTTGTTGGAGTTCCACCCTTTGACTATCCGTGACTGTCCTCATTTGGGGGTGGAAATGTTGAGGAGTCTCGGTGCTTGCTGAAGGCCTCATCAGGTGTTTCGCTAACCATCCTTTTGTTACATCAGCATTGCAGCTGTCACTGCTGCAATCACATTTGTCACTGCAATTATCACAACAGAGATGCTAAATAACTTGAGATGGAACTGAAACCTCATAATGGTTTAGAAGAAGTTGGCGGCGACATTGTGTTGTCTCCATATAGTCTTTCATTCTTTCATGTACTTTGCAAGCGGCGAAACATCCTGGAAACTTTAAAAGGGTTGCATAACTTTGTTTTCCATCTCGACCAATCCGTCCAGTCTCTTGGAAATAGTCATCGACATCGCGTGCTGGACCATAATGTAAAACATTATACAACTCCTCTACATGGACTCCCATGCCAAAAGCAACGGTTGCTATCAGTACTCTAATAAAACTACCAGCCTTTGTGAAATCTTCCATCACCTTTTCTTTACGTTGCTCTTCCGTGCAGCTGTGATACATAGCAATGTGAAATATCAAATCCTCCCCAAGATTATCCTCAAAGGCAGCATGGAGCTCTCTGCATTGCCTGTGTGTCTGGCAAAATATAATCAGTTTCGGAGTTTGCTTCCGATGCTCCTGAATGTCTCTGAAAAGCCAGTGGAATTGTGAGTCAGGGTCTTTTGCCAGAGTGCTAGTGACTGAGTACTTAATGTTTGTTCTTTCGGGAGAAACTTGGATTGTGTTGACATTGGACATTCCCAGTGATTGGAGGATGGTTTTCTTGACCTCTGGTGAGGCGGTTGCAGTCAAAGCAGTCATTGGCACCGTGCTTGGAACTAATGACCTCACCTCGGCAATACAGCTATAGCTTTTCCTGAAAGCATCCAGTTTGCCAGACTTAAAACCCCTGAAAAAAAATATTTTTTACATTTTAATTTTAATTACATCAACAAATTTGTATTTAAAACCCCCCCATACAAATGTACATTAATTTAGATCAATTTTTGGGCCATGACATGAATCCGTACTCGATGTGAGTGATTGAAGATGTACATGACAGTATAGTATGTAATAATTTACCTGCAGAAGTTTCAGCTTCATGTTATCGTCAAGTTTTTAAGTGAAAATCAAATAAAAATGTTTTTCAGGAGTCGCAAAAATACGCTAAAATAAATTCCCAATACAAAATTGTAGGTGACATTGTTATAGGCTACTCAATTCTCAAGAACTACAGCTCCTCAGCAAGTAATGTTTCAAAGGAAGCGCTATACCGTCATTATCTTCAAACCAAGTAAGAAATTAATCTAAATCTGTACACAGTGTGTGTTGAGTCATATGTGTACAACAAGTACTCAAACCCTTTCACATGTGGCAGAGGTGGAAAACACATTGTATACCTTCAAGCATGGATCAAGTTAGTTGCCCTTCAATGTTTACATTTCCTCTCTAAGTTTTTTTAGCACCCCTGGAGTGTGTATTTTCTTAGAAACCTTAAGTTTTGTTAAACAGTTCTTAATCCTTGGTGGTTTGTGAAGTCACCCACCCAGAACATTGTATATTCAGATACATGTAGCAGCGGCCTGGCAGCAAAACAGGAACACTCCCTGTAAATGTTATGTGTTGCTATATAAGGACTCGGGTTTTAAAGCCATTTTGATTTTAATCTGTAATTTGTCTATACATGTCGGGAGTTTGTACACAAAATGGAGTGTTTGACATGAAGGTCAAGTCCAGTCAAGTTGTTGTTTATAATGTTGTAAATACATTGTAGGAACACTTTCTAATATCACAACATCCTGAAAACACACTTACCACTTAGCGACACAGTGACCTTCATCTACAAAAATCCCACAAAGGTTATGCTGGTACACTGAAGATGTAAGTAACTCTCTTCCAAGTGGACCAAGTAGTGTCTCCGGGCTTGCAAATACAATGGACAGTTTACCCTGTCTCAGGAGGGCCATTTCCACAGGTTGCTTTAGGACATCAGTGACGTAACCTGCAGTGACATTTCTCTGCCTCAACGTTTTCACCTGATCCCTCATGAGAGAAACTAAAGGTGAAATTACCACAGCAACCGATGCGCTTTCCTTGTGACCCTTTGGGGGGAAAAAATCAAATGTATTGATTAAATGAAAGCTTGTTCATGTTTTGTAATTATTTTTGTCAATTATTATTATTATTTTTTGTTTTTTACGGAGGTTGAAGGGGGGGGGGGTATCATCAGAACAGAATAGCGTGCAAGTACACTTCATGTCTACCGACAGAACCTTGTTGATTTTTGTATCGCAAATTTTAAAAACAAATTATTAAAAAACAACAGGTACATCATGAACTTGTTTTCTTTTATACACAGAGATGAAAGAGTTGTGACAGCGACCCATTTGCAAAATTTTATATATTATAGATCTCTCGTGTCCCAACACTGTAGTGTAGGTAGTGCTAGCTATACAGTACTACGCCAAGATGCCCAGTGCTATCAGTATCAAAATGAGCAGGGAACCAATGACGGGTGAGGAGCTAGGTACGAACACTCACAATATCATATATGCAAAGTTATTGTTATTTATATCTAATAATATTATAATGCAAAGGAAATGCATGTGTGCAGCTCTTTTAACTTTTAATATTATCAGGTCTACTCTAAGTCTAAGTCTAATTTAAGTTACATAAAATTCAAACTGTGCCCTGATTAGTGGTTCGAAACTTAAGAGCAAGCTCACCTGCTTTAATTTCATGAAGTCAACACATTGTGGCACCAACTGATACACCATTGACTTTCCATAGCCGGTAGGTAGGTTCACAAATGTGTCATTACCTTTCAACACACTGTAAATGGCTCCTTTTTGCCGGTCAGTCAACACGTAAGAGATCCCTTGAGAACTTTTGGCTTGCTCGACAGCTGCTTCCAAATCTAGTTCTTCATACGTATCACTGTGAGCCACGTCCATGACTACAGTACAGCAGTTAAGACGAAGTTATTTCTTTATTACAGTTAAATTTATTATTTGCAAGACGAAGTTCCAGATTAAAACCCGTACTTTCAATACTTATTACATTAGGTTTATCGCGAATACACACACACAGCACTACACGCTGACAGTTTTGTTGATCGTTCATTCGTGTGATTATTTCCAAACCCGTCCAGTACAGGATGTACTGTGTAACAATCAACTACATGTTGAATATTCATAGATTACACGACATCAACCAATCAGATGCGTCCGTACGATTTCGGCTGAAGTGCCCATAGGCTGTGCACAAACTGCTGACAACTTGTACAAGTCGTTAATGAGGAGTCAAAATTGGGGAGCCATCAGTTCGCGCGAGAGCAGTGAGTTCGCGCGAGAGCAGTGTTGTCGGGGGAGCACTATCTCAGCACGTGGGGCCGATTTAACGACTTGTCCACAAGTCTACTGATTTACTAGTAGGGATTTCTCCCTCGCCCGTCGCCATCGCCACGGCTTGTGTACAATTACGTCGACAAGCACATGTGTGTGCGAGGGCTTGCAGAACGAGCGAGAGTTTATAGGTTAACCAATGAGAACGGGTTGTTTGTAAACATTAGCATAATGAGCTCCGCCCTAAATTTTTGCAGACAAAATCATCCAGGCGTTACTTTGGAAGTACTCATGTACCGTAAGTGTACCGTATACAGATGGTACATGTACATGTACAGCACAAATGTGTACATATGCTGTACACGTATTATATGCACTGTGTTATGTATGGGGGTGCGCTGGCGGATGGCTTGATGACAAGTCGTTAGGCGCTGCCTATTTGTCTGCCTTTCATGCAACAGTCACAGTGCGATGTTACACATGCAACAGTTGGATGTAGCGCGAGGCAGCTCTAGCGACTGACTCACCCACACATACTGGGATCGAGGGTGTGTGTATCGTCCCCGCAGCTACACCGTGCTGTAACTACACACCACGCTTAACATTTACCGTCTTGACTTCAAGACTAGGCTGGCTGTAGCGCCGTGATCCAGGCTACAGTGCATGGGTACGGACGGTGGTGGTGTGGATTATTATTCTAGACGATAAGGTCGAGTTTGCAAACTCTTGTTTTGTTGTGCATTTCGTGAACAGCCGGGTGAACCGAATTGTAGCGGTAATTTTTTTTTAAATATTTGTATTCAATTTGTTTAACTTTATTTGGATGCATCACATCTGTTAGTTGATTCATGGACTGGAGGAAGAAAATTTATGGTTATGCATGATTACTTCGATATTGGACCTTGGATTTATTCCAGGCATGCCAGCATGGAGGAATAAAACATTGGCAGTACCAATGTACAGTGATCAGTAGTGGTACGTAGTACATTACAAATCAATGTCAGGATTTATTCTTAGTAAAATTAGTTAAACCATGGAGGAATGTTCAGTGACCAATGTGCCATTGCGGCAAAGGTCAAACATCTGGTGCCTGGATCCTTTGCCACTTTGACAATGTCAATGACATTATCGTATTCGTTTTTGCTGATTTATCTATTAAAATTTATTATTTAACTTTTTTATTGTGGGAAAATATTTAGGAATTGAACTGAATTAAGCAGAAGTTTGAACGATATTTATAATATATTGTAATTTGACATGTTTTCTTTGTTCCACCTACCTACCTAGGCCTTCTGGTGAAAGGTTTAAAGTTGGTTTAAAATTGTATTATTTGATGATGGTTGAAATGCTTTTTTAGATGTACATGTATTATGTTTCCATGTTTTAACACATGTATTATTTTGGTTTCTGAGTTACAGATGACATCAGTTCAGTTTAAGACATTGGGCGCTCTAGAGCAACGGGGGAAGTCGAAGTGTGTGGATGTTTTGACCAGCGAGAGGATTGTTCGCCAATTATACACAGATGTGGTGGATCACTACACGACCCTGCAGCCAGAACAGTATTTTAAAGAAACGAAAGCTAACGTCAGTTGCACCAAGGAAGGACAGAAGGTTATAAGACCAACAACACAGACAGAAGTGAGAAGTTTTCATTCTTTTAAAGCAATGGGTTTTGTTGGTTTGGTTTTATGGCAGAAAGTATTGGAAAAAGACATCATGTATGCACGAAATTATTTGTGAGGGGTTTGTGTTTTATAAGATTCATTGCATTTCAGGGGCACATTGTCGTAAAATGGTTGTTGAAACTATGAAGATTGTAGTATTTACATGTGTGTTTCCCTTTTGTATTGAAAGGCAATTATTTTGATTGCGCATACTTGCCGAATTGTTAATGGTTTTGCCATACTTTATAGAAGGAATTTATCTTTGTGTGCTGTTTTGCTCGAAGTATACATGAGTCTTTGCAGAATGCAGAAACTATTGGGGTTGGTGAGGCGCTTAAAGAAGGACGCATATGAAAGGTTTTCTGTGAAGGGAACTGTTGTTAGTGTAAGTTTTCAAAGGAAATGTGGCTTTGTTGATTAGAAATATGTGCTTGTAAATGAAACAGCGAGATTGGTTATTTGCATAAGTTAATTTATTTGAGGGATAAGTAGACAGTTGATGAGATGTGGTTGAGATGCAAAGTACAAATATCAATGATGTTCAACTGTGATTATTAAGTATGTTTGTGCAATGAAAATTTAGCTCTAAATAGTGTGTTAAACGCGAACAGATGAAGCACAGAGGGAATTATTAAAGTAAATATTTTTATTGTGGGAAGTTGTGCATATTTTGTGGGTCTTTGTCAATTTTACCAATGGTGTCATGAGATTGATAAGTTGTGCTCAATCATCTGTTACTTCAGGTTTCACCATTGAAAGAAACTCCAAGATCAAAACGTAAAGAGGTGGAATTGGAAGATCTTAAGGATCACAAGAATTTGTGTTACTTTGTGGCGTGACATTGCAGAGATTGCAACTCCAGAGGTGGACTCAACCATATTATTGAAGAATGTTTACATCAAGCCCTACTTGAATGTTGTTAATTTTAACGGCACACAGCAGACAAGATTGGAGGTTAGTTAAAAATGATGATATTGGAAGGTAATGGATCTCTGGAATGTGAACTAATTTGTATTATTCATTGGTCAGTGTTTCATTGCTTAAAGGAATTGGGTGTTGAGTGAAAATGTTCAATTGTTGAATATATATTTCCGGTATTTTGTATTTGTTATGGGCAAAAAGTTATAAAGTGTTGGAGGGCAAACCATAGGACATATCGTCAAATCAAAAAGAAGAATATGTATGGTAACAATTTCTGATAAAATTAATAATAATGGTGGAGGTTAAACATTTGAATGGCAGGTCAGAAGCTGAATTGCAAAAGGTGTGGCTCAGTGATCAATTTGAAACCTTGATGGGTGGTTTCCTGGCATTCAGTTACATCGAACTGTTTTGAGCATTAAGCACACCCAGAGATGGGAAGCGGTTGGGTTTACAGGAGGGATGACAAATGGCGGCCTGGAGAAAACCCATGTGGCACAGGAGAGAAGTAAAATTCAATTCTACTCACATTCGATTTTTGTTTGGAATTTAAATTGGAATTGAATTTTGGATACATTGGTAATAGGCGACTGCTTTATGCGTTATGCCAATCATGACACTGCAAATGTAAAGAAAGGAATGATGAATTATTTTTAATTGTCAGTAATTGTGAAGTCAGAAAGATTGCTGCTTGCATCTTTGGCAGAAAGTTATTGTTATTCATGTTTGGAAGACTTTGATAGTATTTGAAAATAAATTATGGTAAACTTTTTTAGATGTAAGTATTTATTTACAATGAAGTAACCAAGGATACTAATTATTTATAATATTTTTTTAATACCGAAAGGTTCTTGACTCGGAGACGCAAGCAGAAATCTGTATTGATGGCTTCAAAGAAGGAAATGAGTGAGTAACTGTATATTGTTCACATTGTTTTGTGAAATCGTTGTCTCGGTCATGAGAAAAACAACAAGAGAGGAACAATAGCAATTCCCAATTGCAGGTAGCTACACACGTGTTTGTGTGTATCTAAGCATGTCTAATCATCCTAACTGAGGCCTCAACAAAAGGGATGCTATTGTTTGTTGTTATGTATATTTGGTTTGCGGTAACACCATGTGTGTATCTACTTGCCAGGTAGAGTTGTTCTTAGGAAACTGTCTTGCTTTATTCTACTGCCGTGGAGTTGATTATCAGAGGTTCGGGAGACTTCTCATTTCTGAAAAGAACTGTCCTGCTTTTTAACTATTAATCGGGCGGATGGTATAGAATAAAGCAAGACAGTTCCCCAAGCACAACTCTACCTGGCAAGTAGATACACACATGGTGTTATCGCAAACTACATATACATTGATACCTCACCATGCAATGCCTCAAATCCTATATATAATTTTTGTTCAACAAAGGGAGAACAAAAAAAATTCCTCGGTATACAGCATTCGCAAATATTTGTGTCTGCCTGTTGAAGGTTTGAGACAAAGGATGGATGTCGTTATAGGGGACACACTTATTAATGGTTGAGAGCATTATCAGTGGTGGCCATTGCTGGTGGTGGCATGTTGAATGTGGGTGCATTATTTTGTGGTTTGAGAAAAATGAAAGTGAAGATGATATAATTATGTTGTTTGGATTTTGTTAAAATATAGAACTAAAGCAGAGCTTGACAATGCAAATTATGTTTGTGTATTTTTAGTAGTGGCTTGTTGCGTTTGGACACGGACACTGATGTGGAGTACAAGGTTGAAAGGTCTGCGTTGTTGAAAGCGCTGGAACTGGAAGATCTTGATGAACTGCAAGCTGCACTGCCTTTGACCATTGAGGTGAAATATAACAACATCTCAAAGAATATTACAAGTGTCAGTTAAAACTAGGTTAGGCTGCAAATGACTTTGTTTTTGTTTGTTCATTCTGCATTGCCACATTTAAGTTACCACGTACATTTGTTTATTTGAAAAGAAGTTTTGAGGTACGTTTTCCGATATCTGCAAGGAAATATTTAGAGCAGGTGTCATTATAACACAAATTCAAGAAATCTTTGTTGGGCAAAGAAACAAATGGGCTTGTAAAGATATGAGATAAGTGCAACCATATCTGATTGTGGATTCAAGTCGTCATATTACTGTTAAAGCATAATATTGGAACACAAGTTAGATGTTTTGTTTTGTTTTGTGTGTGCAAACATTATTTATTGTTAGTTTTTCATCAAAATATAAATTGAAGAAAGAAACACGACTCGTACAGTAGTTCCCGGAGGTTCAAAAATTTAACAATGTGCCTCACTTTTGATGGCGTGAATGCTTTCTCAATATTGTTTTTATCACTTCTGGGGGAATTTGGAATCGTCCTGCACAATTGTAAGCGGCATTCTTACACTTTTGTGGAGCTGTATTTTTAATTTGCTTTATTGGTTGTTTGTAATGGCTCCTGTAAAGGTCTTATTGTCCATGATGGATATTATGTCTGTTGGTAATGGGTTCCAGTCTTTAAAAATTGTTTTGAGTATGAATGAATATATCCCAGAAGTGATACAAATATGTTTGAGAACACCCTCACGTGGTGAAAAATTTGATGCATTTTGAGTCTGTCTTTAACAAAAATGAAAACTACAATTTTGTTGGAAGTTGTATCAATGTATTTGTAATGTAACCAGATTGTTGCAGTGAGTGTTTGTGAGATATTGGACACATACACTGTACCTAAAATGTAAGGTTGAAAGTCTTTACATTGTACAAGTGGTGAAAAAAGGAAAACTTTAAATTGTTGTCTTTCTTCACTGGTTTGGGTTTAATTGATATGAGTTATGTGTGTTGATCAATTAAATAATGTTGGGCTTATATACAGACAGGGGGACCATGATTTTGTAAATTGTGGGACCGTATTTGTTCATTGTGTTGCATCATTTTGGGAATGTGGAGGTTATTGTTAAGTTTTTGTATTGGCTGGTTGATTTGTATTTTACTATTTTTCAGGTGTGAACTAAGTATAAAGGTTACTGATGTGCTGATAGGAAAGTTTTATTAAATAGCAGTCAGCACTAATGTGAAAAATAAAAGCAAGGGCACTTTGATTTCAGACACGGATGAAACAGCTTGTATTGCCTGTAAAGCTACCATGCTGATTCAGTTGTTTTTCCACTAGCATGTCAGAGGAAAGTGCAAGTTAATCAGCCCCAGCCTGGTAGTCCCAGTACTAAGAAAATGGATCAAAGGTATTTACCAAGTTATCAACGAGAAAGAGTCACGGCATCAGAAGACCAGTTGGTAATATCTGGCATCTGTAGTGGCTTCTACTCAAAGAAATGTTTTAAGAAGCACAAACAGAGATGCCAATTCAGAGGCCTGTTCGGTTCCACTCTCCTTGATGTTAAGTGAATCCAACTCAAGTACTACTTCAGATAGCTTTAGAAGTGAGATCCTGTGTAAATTCCGTGAAATAGAGATTTGTGAAACTGCAAGAACAAACCCTGTCATCGTGACTGTTGGAAATCGGCTATGGGAAAAGGGTAAAAGCAAAACAGATAAGACTACCGAGGTCCGCAAATCAGTTATGTCCGACATGAGAAGACTAGCCAGCCTGTATATAATTTTTCGGGAACAGCACAAGATACACTCGGGCACACCTTTGGACAGCAATACTGCAGCTGATATGTTTCATCGCAAGAATTTTGAAGTGCTTCGTGAAGCTGTACTGTTATACACAGCTCACTTGGATTCTGCAGAACTGAAAAGTGGCTTAAAATCAGCTGTCTATTACCTAAAAAAGAAAGCTTGTAAAATCATCAAGGCTACACATCTTGTTGCTGGGAGAGATGACGCAGCCATAGAAATTGACAAATTTGCCGCAGTTCTAGGTCTTAACTACGAGTTCTTGTTTGGTGATGCTGTGTGTCAAATCAACAAGAACAGGCAGAAGAATTTGAGAAAGCCAGGAGAATTGCCGCTTGAAACTGACGTCAAGGCGATCAGGATTTACACAATAGGAAAGGTGAAAGAAATTGTATCTGACCCATACCTCATCTGGGATTCACACAACTTTAACACCCTGAGGGATTTAACTGTTGCAAGACTAACTCTCTTCAATGCACGAAGAGGTGGAGAGTCCTCACATTTGAGACTCGCTGAATAGAAAGAAGCTGAGACAAACAGTTGGATTGACAAACAAAGGGCTGACAGGCTTGAAGATCCTCTGGAAAAATGCCTCCTTGACAACCTTAAAGTCACTTACCAAACAGGTAAGGGGAATAACCATTTGGTCCCGGTTTTGTTTCCATCAGACACTGTTGAAGATGAGTACGAGATGACAACATGTACGTCTTTGCCTGTGTTAATGGCTCAGTGACTCATGTCACTGGATGGCATGCCTTAAGCAAGATATGCGTCGATGCTGGCATCAGTTGCAGTCCAAGTTAATGGCTACTAAAAACAGACACATAATCAGTACATTATATGCTGCCTTGGAACTGCCGGAATGTGACCGTGAACTGTTTTTCAAGCATATGGGTCATTCAAGCCTCATCAATAACAACATATACCAGGCCCCCCCCCCCCTGCAATCATGGAAGTCATCAAAGTTGGAAGGCAGTTACAGCTGATTGACACTGGTAATTACAACATTTCACTTCCGTTTTAAAACTTGTTCACCCCTTTCAACACTGTTTCTGTATTTGAGTTGATCCGTTTTCAAGAATAGTTCTGCATTATTTAAAACTGAAATACAATTTGGCTGTAAACACAACAAATGCATGTGTGGTAATTATGCACATCTTATGAATTACTATATAACAACAATAATTTAATATCCCATTGATAAGTCATTGCATCACATTCTTGCTTATTGACTGAATGTTCAAAATTTCTCACTACTTTGTCTCCAAGCTGGCATACATAATAATAATAATAATAGTATGAAACATTTATATAGCGCTCTACGGAGAACAGAGCGCTTTACTATGACAACAAAAGAAAAGAAAAACAAACAAACTAGGATGGGTGGGGAAAAAGAAATGTCTTGAGGAGGCTTTTGAATACAGGCAACGAGATCACCCCTCTCAGACCCGCGGGGAGCTCATTCCATAGGCGAGGGGCAGCTATGGAGAATGAGCTATCCCCAGCTTTCCGTCTAGTTCTACGAACGGAAAGCCGGGTCTGATCAGCTGATGAGCGGAGTCGTTGCCTGTATTCATCAGCAGTATTGGAGTTTTGGGAATGAACAGGTTCAACCAGATATGATGGAGATTGGGTGTGGAGGATTTTGTAAACATGAGAGAAAATTTTGAAGTTGATACATTCTTTAACAGGGAGCCAATGCAGCGATGCAATCAGGCCGCAGAAGGCTGGTCACGGCCACACGCAAATACTAGCCGAGCGGCCTTGTTTTGTAGACGCTGGAGTCGAGCGAGGTCATTTTCGCGGGCACCTACCAAAAGAGAGTTGGCATAGTCAAGACGGGACAAGACCAGACTTCTGACGGCATGATGGCAAGCGCTTTGTGTAATAAACCGGCGAATAGGCCATAGATTACGCATGTGGAAATTGACAGTTTTACATACAGAGCTAATATGATGAGACATATTCAGAGAACAATCGAGCGAGACTCCTAGGTTCTTAACAGATGTGGAAGCAGGAATTGTTAAGTCGCCCAATATTAGTTCAAGATTAGGGAGAGTGGATAAAACATGACTGTTCGCAAAAACAATAAACTCTGTCTTTCCCTGGTTCAGCCGAAGCATGTTTTGAGCCATCCATTTGTTGATGGCAAGCACACATGATGATAAATTGCTGAGTACACGCTGACGATCACCTTCAGACTTAGGGTCAAACTCAGCATAGAGCTGAATATCATCAGCGTATTCATGAAGTGTGTAGTATTGCAAAAGAACACCCATTTACATTCTGATGAGAAATCAAAACTCCTAAGTGATTCTGATAATTAGTGAAGCCAGTTTTTGTGAAGTGGGCCTGTCTTAAAGCTCAATTACAACACACATTCAAACCAGATGATTTCAGATAGTACTTTTGTTCTATGAACTGTGTTTTTCTTAACTGTTGTATCAAGAGGAGGTGTTTCCTGAAAGCTGGAAAGTTAGTCATCCTATCAAAATGTAAAATAACAGATTTAACGCTTTTGTACATGTCATCTTTAATCAGGCCAAGAAATGGATGTTCATATGTCAGATGATGATGTACCCAGAGAGTCAGTTGCTTCTGTAGTTAGTAAGTACTGTTTCCAAATTTGTAAACTTTTAACAAAACAAAGATTCAAGCTCTGTTCCTGTAAACTAATCAGAGAGCCTTGGCCCAATTTCATAGAGCTGCTTAAGCACAAAAAGAAGCTAGAAGAAGAACAATATTGTGCTTACCAGATTAAGGTTACCAGCTCTGTAAATGGTAACCTTCTCAGTTTTGCTTAGCAAAAAATTGTTGAACA
Organism: Asterias rubens; assembly: GCF_902459465.1. NCBI lineage: Eukaryota > Metazoa > Echinodermata > Asteroidea > Forcipulatida > Asteriidae > Asterias > Asterias rubens. The sequence goes on along the minus strand of NC_047075.1, from coordinate 14,031,438 downwards.
GTTATCCTGTTTAAGCAGCTCCATAAATTTGGAAATCGATCTGGGCCAATGCTGGGCTCGATTTCCAAAGCACTAAGATTCAATACAAGATGAGATGTCATATCCATAGTGGTTTGTATGTGACTAACTGTTAGGATTGATACACTGTTAAGATCATTATCTTTGCTCTTTGTAAAATCGGCCCCGGGGTTCAGTGGCTGTTAGTTCTGAGCATTAACCATGTACTGGTTTACTGATAACTAAAAAGTTGGTTATATAAAGTGAACAGCTGTATAACTTGTTTGTACATGTTATATTTATTTAGATCAAGAAAGTGAAGTTCATATGTCAGCTGATGATGTATCCAACAAAGAGTCTGCCAATGCCATAGACAGTGAGTATTATAATGAAACTTTAAAACTGTTACACAAACATGTGCAATGAGACTTACAGTGCAAGTCAGTGTCAGTGCAAATAGTAGTCTCTTGATTTTGCACCAATGTCCTATCTCACGCATGAAAACGTTCCATGCAAATGTTGTATGTCGGCGCCTGTTGGTTTTGTGTGTACAAACGGTCTATTTTAAGCAAGGATGCAACCTTCTACACACTGACATACTCAAAAGTAATGTCAATACTTTTTTGGGAGATATTATGAACTGTCCCCCTGACCCCCACATGGTTCAGTCAACATTGTTATTCATTTTTCATCTTGTAAACATAAATGCAGACACTTGTACACTATCAAAATGAACGAGTCAAATATAAGAATCGATTTAGTACTAAAACAAATGTTATAATATTGTTAAACAGTGTTCAAACAGTGCATTTGTCATCAATGGTCTCAGAGTCTGCACCCCTGGCATGTTTGTGACGAGTGTTTATATCTGGTCATATTCATAATTTCATCATGTGTTTAACATTGTATTTTGAGTTTTATATGATGGTGTAAATCCGAATGATGTGAGTTTCATTTTAAATTCCAAGTCTCCTTACAACAGTCTAGAAGATTATCTATCTGACAAAATTTTGTGTATAATATAGAGTACCAGAATACTGTAGTTTGCACCTGCTGGCATTTTGGTGGTTTGTTTTTGATAGAGCTGTAACTATGCATCAAATATTTTTTTAAAACAGAAGCGAGAGCTTGTCAAAAAATGCTTTGTAATTATTTGTGTCTTGTTTAACTTATAATGCAGATGATCAAGTCCCGCAACCTGCTCTGAATGGTGAGTATGAGGTTGATTTTGTTGTAAATATTCAAGTGGAAACATAGAAGAAAATGTTCTTTTTTATTTCGATTAGAAATACATACACAGTTGTACTGAATTTCACATTCTTGTTGATAATATGTTGTATACATTTTCCTTTAATCTGTATGCAATTAATACCTATGATGCTTTTGAAGAAAGGCAAGCTAAAATTAAGAAATAAACCTACAAAGTTCCTTTTCAAAATTGTGTGAAATTTTGAAAATATTTCACTTACTGTTACTACCAGGACAAAATTATGCTTGTGTAAAAAGATTATTATTGTAATCTTATTCTCACTTGTACTTTTAATGTTGCAGATTCATGTGTGGCCCCTGGGAACTCTAAGAAAGGTAAATTTAGAGTGGATTTGCATATTGGTGCCACTGCTAGCCCAGAACAGTTAATGTTATTGATTAAAGACAACACTTTTTGTAAAAACCATCTCCATAGCCATTTTAAATGGAAGATTATTATTACTGTTAGCTTCATGCACGGTATATTACAAATAAAATTGTACAAAATATTGTAATTTTGGTTTTGCACTATATTATTAAGACATACAGGGTCATATAATTTATGAGTACATTTTCCATTTTCTTAACATTCTTCTGTATCTTGTCACATGCATTTAATATTGAGTTAAACTTTTTATTTTATTTATTGAATTCAGGGAGAAGAAAACATACATTCTGGGAAAAAAAGGAAGAACACAAATTAGTTGAATACTTTAAAGACATAATTAAGGGGGAGTCAAAGCAAACCATGCCAAGTAAGTACAAGTTATAAGTTTAACATTATTTTGCATCAATGCATTCACATGCAACTAGTATTTGTATAATATGTTATTATAGAAACCAATTTCATCTTACCACACGTACCCTACCTTAGTTGCACAGGTCAAAAACCTAACATTTTTGTAAGTTCTAATTTGCATGTTCATGTTTTGTTAGTTATTGTATTCTCTTTTATCATTGACACTTAGGAAAACACCAAGTAGAAGTATTCTTGCAAGACAGTAAGTTGGAGCATGACTGGAGTATCGTAAGGACAAAAGTGATGAACGAGCGAGCAAAGTGGCAAAGAATAATTCACAAAAGAATGAAGACCATGGACGTAAAAGCTAAGTAATAAGAAATAGAAGGAAACAACCCTGCCTTTATCATACTAGGGAGTAAGAGTGGTATTCAGGCTGCTCTTTGAAATGGTGTTATGGGGATTAAGGTTTTACTTGGAGTGGTGACCTTTTCAAGACAATAACAAATAAACAATAATAACAACTTTCCTGGAAAAGAAAATATTTTCATACCATTTGATTATTGTTGGGGAGTGTAAATATAATACACTAAACTGATTGTGCAGAAACTGAACTGTGATATTGAGAGACAATGTTTGGGTGGATGAGTGAAACTACAAGTAAGGGTCTGCCCTCTTTTTGGAAACAAGTTGTTTTGTGTAAGACTCTGAAGTTTTTGGCATGCCACTGCTCTTAGCCAGGTTAATTTCCTTGGAGTACCATTTGTAAAAAAGTAGAAAGAGAAAGAAAGCGGCGACAACTTTGAAATAATTGCTAGATTTTATTTTTGTCTAAAGAAAGACGGAAACAAGTTTTTTGTTGGCTTCAAAATTTGACAAGCATTTTACTTTACTATTATAAGTAAAGATCTGCCCTCTTTTTTGGAAGCAAGATATTTGGTAAGACTCTGAAATATTTGGCATGCCATTGTCTATTAGCCAGGTTAACTTCCCGGAGTTATTATGTTGTAAAAAAAAAAAAATCAGTAGAACAAATATAAAAAGTAATGTTTTGATGATCTGAGTAAGTTTTGATGGCCATAAGAAGTTTCAAAAAGTAGAAAGGGTAAAAAAATGGCAACAACTTTGAAATCATTGCTTAATTTTATTTTTGTCTAAAGAAAGACAATGACGAGTTTAATGAGAACATTTTTTTTCTCAAAATTTGACAAACATTAATTACTTACTATTTGACTAGCTAAGTATAGTTTATAAGTAAGGGTCTGCCCTCTTTTTTGAAACAAGTTGTTTTGTGTAAGACTCTGAAGTTTTTGGCATGCCACTGCTATTAGCCAGGTTAATTTCCTTGAACTACCATTTGTAAAAAAGGAACTCATTTGAACAAATATAAAAAGCAAAGTTTTGATGGCATTAAGAAGTTTCCAAAAGCAGAAAGGGTACGAAAATGATTCTTGACTTGGAAGAATCGTGTGTATGGCTGTTATCACTGAAGTTATCGGGCATGTCTCCTAAAGTATAATTTAATTACTACTGATTCTCTCCCCAACGTACATCTTCATTCACTCATTGAAAAAGTCTCCTGAACGTACGGTTCAAAAAGATTATGAAAAATGTCCTAAATTATTATTGAATAACTCAAATGTCTCCCAAAGGTTATCTTCCTTTAGTTACTAAATGTGTCTCCGAAATGATTTGATATCTCAAAAGTTATGAAATATTTTCTCCTGAAAGTATGTACTCTTATTAAAAAAATTGCCTCCTAAACAATTGCAACTCTACTCGAACAGTTCTTCGATATAACTCGTATAGATGTGTAATGTTGATGGCTATAAGAACATTTAAAGGCGACACCTTTAACATTTTTAATTCATTAGGTTTTGGTCTGACGAAAAAAAAAAAATTACAATATTGTTTCTTTATTTCTACCACAAACATTTTACTTAATTATTTGGCTGGATAAGTATAGTCTAAAGAAATAAGCGTCCACTCTCTTTGTTAGGGAAGCAAGTTGTTTATGACTCTTAGGGGATTTGCAAGCCAATTCCAATTAGCCAGGTTATTTTCATGGAACTATTATCTCTTGGCTTAATTTAAACTTATTTTTATTTCCTTAGCGAAGTCTTGATGGTCTAAGTAAAGTTTTGATGGCCATCAGAACGTTCGAAAAAGCAGTAAGGGTAAGAATAAGCCTACGCCTTTGAAATTCTCAATCCGTTTAGTTATTGTCTAAAGAAAGACAATAAAAAGTTCAATGGCGACATTGTCTTCCATGTTTTGACAACAGTTTTACTATTTCATTTTTGTCATGGATGAGAGAATCTAAAAAAATAAGGGTCTACATTAGACTTTACAAATATCTTTCGTATTTAGATGTTTTTTAAATCTGTAAAAGATGTCTAAGCACTAATCTCGCATGGTCTAAAAATCAGTACATCCGTCCATGACATACATGCGCATGGAAGCCGTAAACACTTACAGTGAAATTAGTTAAAATACGTTTCCCATAAATTGTTACAAGCAATCTGTTATAATGTGTCCAACATTGAATTCCCCAATTAATTGGAAGTTGTTTTCACTTTTCCAATCTTCCCACAATGGACTCTATAGTACTGAATATAATATAATTCTCAAAATGTTTGACTGTTTAAAAAAGCTCTAGACTCATGACTGTTATTGGTACTGGCATTAAATAAAAACTGTTCATTGTTACCAAATAACAAATGTTTATGTTCCTTTTGCGTGTTTATTGTTTGATTTGTTTAATTTGTGTCATTGTTATTCCCCCAGACATTAATTACATGTTCCTTTGGGATGGCGGGTCATTTAGCTGACTATGTTATCACTCTAGAGGCTACTAATTTAACAATTTCACAACATTATGATCAAGTCCAAAAACTGGTAAATTTGTGATAATTTGAAAGTAACTAAAATAATTACTTTTTATGTAGCCAGCAACTGCCCGTCCCAGATCCCAATCACTTGATGTAAATCGAAAATTGAAACTAAAAATAATGAATGCAATCATAACATTTTAAAGCGAATGCTGAACAAACTGATTTCTGTCATATTGTTTTAATGGACTTTATTGTCGATTTAAATCTTTCATGAATGTTCTAAGTTTTGGAAAGAGATTTTCAAGATCCTGGGGCTCAGTTCTTGAGAATAGGTGAGTACATTGTACAATCCTGGGGTCTCTTGGGTTGAGATGGGTGACTGCAATCAATCAATTCCTGACTGATGGATACAGATCAAAGTAATTGAAATTTAATTAAAATACAACTTTATGAATACTCTCTGTTTTGGAAAGAGAGATTTTCAAGATCCTGGGGCTCGGTTTTTGAGAATAGGTGAGTACATTGTACAATCCTGGGGTCTCTTGGATTGAGATGGGTGACGGTAATCGATTGATCCTTGACTTGGAAGAATTGTGTGGATGGCTGTGGTCACCGAGGTTATTGGGCATGTCTCCTAAAGTATAATTTAATTACTACTGATTTTCTCCCCAACGTACATCTTCATTCACCCACTTAAAAAGTCTCCTGAACGTACGTTTCAAAACTTCAATAGTTATGCAAAAATTCCTTAAGTATTATTTAATAACTATCAAATGTCTCCCAAATGTCTTCTTCATTTAGTTATTAAAAATGTCTCCCAAATGATTTAACATTTCAAAAGTTATGAAATATTGTCTCCTAAAGTATATGCTCTTAATTACAACAATTTTAGTTCTTGGATATGTCTTCTAAATTTTACAATTTCCAAATAGTTATATAATATAAATTGAAACATCAAACTGGTCTCCAAACATAGTTTGTTTTTGATATCAACTATTTTAATTACAATTGCTATGGCTGATATTTCCAGACGTGGGCAATTTAATCACAATACCTTAAACATCATTCATCGGTTAAGCTGACAATAATCTATTATAGTGTTTGTACCTGTAGGGCCTCTGGTTTGAGTAGTCGAAGAAGAAACATACTTGCATGGGGATTTTCCAGTGCGGTGGCGAATAGGTGATGAAATAGGAGTACAGTTGCGAGTGTATTTATTGCTTTTCCCCAGGCATTACCCAGCAGGGGAGTGGGGGAGCACTAAAAACCATTGCCTATCCCCTTCTTACCCCAAGGATCGGAAAAATGCACAAAAGAATAATTCGTTGCACATCAAAAGCATCTATCTCCGTAAAAAAAGACAAACAAACAAACACCCCCAACTGGGCTTTCCAGTACTCACTTCATAAACACTGTCACGTAGAGTAAACAATTTTGTTGTTAACACTTTCAGCGTATGAAATGACAATAAAACTATAATATAAGATTACCAAAAAAGTGGTAATTACGGTTTAAATGTCATTTGGAAATAAGAAGTGGATGTCTTAAACACATAGATAAATCCCCCTTTACCACCTATTATATATTTTAGGGAAATCAAAGATTCAAAGTTTCCATAGAACAATATTAATTTTGGCCTTAAAAATCATCATTTGAGGGCGAATTTAAAAAACAAAAAGTTGTAAAATGTTTGTTTACCCAAAATATTCCCAGAGTGCAGACCACAAGCGCAGCGTGCCACCTATTTACAATAATCTTGAAAATGTAATTTTGTTGTTATAAAATCAATTTCAAGAATTATTTAATAGCCCAGAACGCTCTCTTTATTGATTGTAGATACTCTGTGTGGTATAGACACTGGATCTGACACAAACTCGTTTCGTTTATATGACCATGAAATTAATTGCCGTATATTTAACTTTAAAACTGCTGATATCCTGTCCCCCATTCTTGGTGTGTCCTCCATCACACTGTCATGAACGCCAAGGAGTCGTCTTCTCATACTCTCAATGAGACCTCTGATCTATCCCTGGTCAATCCCCTGCCATTTACCGATCAGGATGCGTCGCAATCCCTCAAGAGTGGTGTCAGGCTTGATGGACTTGTTCACTTTTTTCTGCTGCAGAAGTCACCCTCGGACGGCCTCTCCTTGTCAGGTCTTCCACATTTCCCTGAGCTTGGTAGCGATTCCACCATTTACTGACCGTCTCTGGTGACGTTACCTGATGAGCTGCTGCTTGCATTGACGTACCGGCTTCTATCAAACCACTGATCCGTCCTCTTTCCTGTTTGGTCATTTGAGTCATCTTGAAACACCTTTCCTTGCTTACCATTGTTGTATGCCTCCCATCTTTGACCACTTTGCTTGGTTACTGACAACTATTGCTGATGTTCATCGCAAACGATTTATCCAATACGCGACCAAAACAAAAAATCATTTATAAAAGGCGGGCAAAAGAAACGCTGATCTTACTCGTCACAATACAACGATTTAGCTTGAATAGGGGCTTTTGCAACTTTTGAAATTCGACCTTAAGCCACTCAAGTGCCCGTAAATCCACCAAACAACATCGTAGCGCAACACAAGATGTGTCAAAATGTGCAGAAATTAACGGTGACTCAAAATGAATAATTATTTTTTGGCATACTATTTCAGGTTCCGATATATCTGACCATTTGTAAGTGTTTAGATACTTTATTGGCGCAGTTTATCATGTCCGTCGTTTCCTTTGACGAAGACCCTTTCCTGACTTCACCCTTCCTTGTATGGTCCTCAAAATGCACCAGAACTGGCACTGTTCCAGTCTTATCTTGTCCATCATCTGAGTTTGAAGACATCTTTGGGAACTCTATAAAATATAATACAAAGAATAGTGTCTGAAACGGCGACTTTGGCTACAATGGCTAGATCAGCGCATAGTGTTGGAGAATAGGCAGGATGCGTGTGATCTAGCTGTAGTGTAGACCCAGTAACTGGGGCGCTGTACTCCTTTTTGTCATAACGGGAGTGAGCGGTCGTACCTAGCTAGGTACAGGTATTGAAAATTCGAAAAAAGGAGTACACCGCCCCAGTTACTGGGTCTAGCTGTGAAGCTTAATTGTATCATGTTTGACCTACTAATATCTGAAAAATTCTTTTTCCACATCTCACGTACGTTCTCGTCCCCTTGGCCGTGCGCTATCAGTATTCTGCACAGCCGAGGCGGAAACTTGACTTTCCCACTGCGGGAACCAGACGATTCTCGGCAACAGGACGCCCTCTAGAGGACTACAAACTTTTAGCTTGGCTTTTGGCGCCTTCTTCGAAACCTGAATCTTAAAAATTCAGTACCAAGCCTTTTGGTACGTATTCAAGTTATAAAATAAGGACTTTTTAGAGCAAAAACTAAACCAACTAGACATAATTGCATTTGTGCACAAATGCAGAGCTGTTTCGTTAATGACAATTTAAATTTTGTCAACTGAATTTGAAATTTATTCATTTTTTTACAGCAGTCATGACCAATCCAGGCTATTTAAAAAAATAATTTGGATTATACCATGTTCGGATAGCAATTTATGTGTTAAAGGTGCGAAAATAGAAAAAATCATAAAAAATCTTGTGATGACGTCAACATAACGTCATTTTAGAATTCACGAGAACCTGCCAATATCTAACACTCTACAAAGTTTCAACAAAATCGCGTCATTACTTCGAGAGTTATACGACTTCAAAAAGTGCCTCTTTAAGGCCCCGTCACGTGATCCCTGATGACGTCATTGATCTGAAACTTCACACATATGATGGCTGCCTGACAGTTAACGTGTGTGTAAAAAATGAAGTGATTACAAAAAACTTCACCACACACATCTTCAAAAAGTCCATTTTGACGAGTTTTCAACCTGCCGCTAGAGGGCGCTGTTGCAATTTGTGACGTCATCAATATTTTTTTTGAACTGCCCACCCTTGCTAGACACTTACGTCCTTGGAAAACAACTTCATGATTTTTACCAATTTTGAGTTACAGGGCACTTCCGTTTTTTGCCGGTTTCAACCGGAAGTAGAGGTCATGTGAGGTCACGCACACGAAACAAAACGAAGACCTAATTTATCCCTACCACATCCCGCAAACAGAAACCTACGCTCTCGTTTGGCTGATTTGATATAGATTTTCAAACATTTAACAAAAAACACCTTTAAGATGACGTCACGTGACCAGTGATGAGGTCATCATGACATCCTTGCTTTAGGACCATTATTGCACCATAACCTTCATTCCCTGAAAGTTTCATTGCAATTGCTCCTTGGGAACTATGCAAAAAATTGCACGTACTGAATCAGACAAATAAAAAAAAAAATTAAAGGTGCAAAAATGGAAAAAATCATAAAAAATCATGTGATGACGTCATCATGACGTCATTTCACATTTTAAAAGGACTTGTCAATATCCAACAACTTACTAAGTTTCAACATGATCGCATAATCACTTAGGGAGTAATATTAGTTCAAAACGTGCACCTTTAAGGCCGCGACACGTGACCCCCGATGACGTCATTGATCTGAAACTTCACACATATGATGGCTGCCTGACAGTTAACGTGTGTGTAAAATTTGAAGTGATTACAAAAAACTTCACCACACACATCTTCAAAAAGTCCATTTTGACAAGTTTTCAACCTGCCGCTAGAGGGCGCTGTTGCAATTTGTGACGTCATCAATATTTTTTTTGAACTGCCCACCCTTGCTAGACACTTACGTCCTTGGAAAGCAACTTCATAACTTTTACCACTTTTGAGTTACAGGGCACTTCCGTTTTTTGCCCGTTTCAACCGGAAGTAGAGGTCATGTGAGGTCACGCACACGAAACAAAATGAAGACCTAATTTATCCCTACCACATCTCGCAAACAGAAACCTACGGTCTCGTTTGGCTGATTTGATATAGATTTTCAAACATTTAACATAAAACACCTTTAAGATGACGTCACGTGACCGCTGATGACGTCATCATGACATCCTTGCTTTAGGATCATTATTGCACCATAACCTTCAATCCCTGAAAGTTTCATTGCAATTGCTCTTTGGGAACTATGCAAAAAATTGCGAGTACTGAATCAGACAAATAAAAAAAACAATAATAAACTAGACATAATTGCATTTGTGCACAAATGCAGAGGCTGTTTCGTTAAGAGAATTTTAAATTTTGTTCCACTTAATTTGAAATTTATTCATTTTTTTTACAGCAGTTATGACTAATCCAGGCTATTTAAAAAAAATAATTTGAATTATACCATGTTCGGATAGCAATTTATGTTGTTACAGATGGGCTTTCTCTCCCCCTTATCCTGTTCCTTTTGTTATGACATATTTGTTGGTCTTTAAGAACATCTGTGGTATTTGGCAAAACAGGTCAGTCTGTTTCACAATGTGTATTGTTAGATGTTATGCAACGGTCATAATGTAACATTGTGTCCTTAATGTGTTGACACTCCAAACTTATTATTAATGTGCAGTGGACACAATGTTTAGTATAGTTGCCCACTGCATTGTGTGATGTTTCTAGCCTATAAAATACTGGGTATGCCTCTTGCTGGGTTACACTCATCACTCCGCCACCACTGAGTCAGCCAGGGGCTCTGCCCAACTCATACATTGATGGGTGTCACCACTTCAACCATCGGCCACACCATTGTCCAGTATTGGTGTTTCAGCCATATTCCAGTTACAGAGACAGTCAGTCACAACTGTGCTCTTTCTCCTTCAAGTTGATGGCTTGAACCAACCGGTTCTTGCACAGAGACAGTCAGCCAAAACTGTGCTCTTTCTCCTTCAAGTTGATGGCTTGAACCACCCGGTTCTTGCGCTCCGATGGCCTAAAACCCACGCCCGGTTTTGAGGCTCTTCCTAGATGGCCTAAAACCCACGCCCGGTTTTGAGGCTCTTCCTAGATGGCCTAAACCCATGCCAGGTTTGAGGCTCTCCCTAGATGTACCAATCTAGTGCCAGACGTCAATTTAGAAGAGGCACCGTGTAACCAGCACATCGAACCCAGTCATCAAACTTCCGGTAGCTATAATCTTAGGGTCTCTCATTTGAATTGTATTAAATCTGCCATGTGCATTATTAATGGTTCTATTGCTTTAAATATTGTTGTTTGAGTAAATTAAATTATCATCGTGAATATAATCGCTGGTTAGGTTTCACTCTTCCTTGTCAAATGTCTCTGTCGTGCTTTAGTTCCTTTTTGACATTGTAATGAATTAGGCGCACGTAACAGAATTGGGGGCTTGTCCGGGAAAGAACTGAACAAAATTCAGAAAATTCCTGAGCCATTTTAAAATTCAGTGTTTCGATTTCACTTACAAATTTTAAGTGAACCAATTTCTCTGTTGTTTAACCAGCAATTATATCACGATGGCGGAGAAGTTTTCAATACAAGACTTCGTCGCTGACTTTGAAGAGAGTCCTTCGGAGGACAAAGTGTTTGGTTTAAAAAGGGTCGAGTTATTCGAGGTTGCCAAACATTACAAAATTTCCGTAGCTGCTAGTATGAAAAAGGCTGACCTACGAGCAGTAATTTTGGAACATTTGGTTGAAGTAGAAATTTTGGAAGAATCAATGGTTGAAAAAAAACAAGTAGAGGGTTATGGTCATTCAGTTGAAGCGGCTATTAAACTTAAACAACTTGAGCTAGAAATTCAGCTAGTAGCGTCAAAGAAATTAGACAAAGAGTTGGAATTGTTTCAGCTGAAACAGCATTCCAAATCCAATGAGCAATCAATCTCTGCAAAGAAATTTGATCCTACCAAGTTCATTAGATTAGTACCTCCTTTTAAGGAGAAAGACGTTGACAAATATTTCGCTCACTTTGAGAAAGTTGCCGATAGACTTGAGTGGCCTAAAGATATGCGTACTTTGCTTCTACAGAGTGTACTAGTTGGTAAAGCACAAGAGGTTTATTCCACTTTTCCTATTGACAAAAGCGCTGATTATGATTTAGTCAAGGCTGCAATTTTGAAAGCCTACGAACTTGTACCAGAGGCATATAGGCAGAAGTTTCGTGAAAAACGAAAACGAGAAAACGAAACGTATGTTGAGTTTGCTTATGAGAAGAAAACCTTGTTCAATAGTTGGTGTAGATCCTGTAAAGTTAAGGAAGACTTTGGCATGTTACGACAGCTAATCCTTCTTGAGGAATTTAAGGCTAACATGCCTTATGCTGTCAAAGCGCACCTAGAAGAGCAGAAAGTTACAGATTTAGAATTAGCGGCTGTGATGGCCGATGATTTTGCTTTGACACACAAAGTTAGTTTTGTGCATGCTAATGTTCAGGATCACAAGAAAGGCAACAAGACTTTTGTTCAATCTAAACCTGTTTCTGATAATAGGCCAAAGACTGAGACATAACCACAGTCTACCTCTGATGCAAGTTCTAAAGGGTCAACTTCCAATAGCTTTTTTGACACTTCCAAACAAGTACAATGCAATTACTGTAAGAAATTTGGGCATGCTATATCAGTTTGTAATGCATTGAAAAGGAAAAATGCGGCTCTTGCCGAGTCAAAAACTGTTGCCTTTACCAATAGTACATCTCTTTCAAGCTTAAATAAGTTTGATCACAAAAGGACATCTTTGTCTGACATTAGAGAGGAGTTTATGCCCTTTGTTTCTAAGGGATTTGTATCGCTTGATGAGCGTTCTGATTCACCTACTTACCCAGTGACTATTTTGAGGGATACGGGGTCCACTCAATCTTTGTTGTTAAAAGGGGAAGTTCCTTTAAGTGAAGAGTCTTCACTCGGCACCGATGTGTGCATTACGGGTATAGGTAATGAATCTTTTGGTGTGCCTCTCCATCAGTTGTATTTACAGTCAGACTTAGTTTCTGGTCCAATTTCAGTGGGCATTACCCCCACTTTGCCCTCGGGGCTTAATGGTATAACACTACTGTTAGGTAATGAAATAGCTGGCGCTAAGGTAGTTGTAGAACCATGTATGACAAGTGTGCCTTGTTCTGATAATAATACTAGGTTATTAGAGGAAGAATTTCCTGGTATTTTCCCCGCTTGTGTTACAACTCGATCCATGAGTCGTAAGACTAAGGCACCAGTTCATACTGATTTAGACTTAGACATTTCTGAGACTTTCATGTCTAGTCTATCTGATGAAATCCCTAGGGTTTCTTTTGACAAGAATGTAAATTCTTTAGATGCAGACAATCACTCTGTTCCTCATGACACTAAGGGCTCAGCCTTATTGAATGAATTGGGTGTGTACTCTGACATCTTTTTAAGTAGAGAACAGCTAATATCTGAACAGAGTAAGGATACTGATTTGGTGACTCTTTTTAACCAAGCACATACTGAAACCGAGACAAGTAGTCTCGCTGTGTGTTACTTTATCAAGTCAGGTGTGCTCATGCGCAAATGGCGACCACCAGATGTGCCCGCTGACAATGAATGGAAGGTGTTGTATCAAATAGTTGTTCCATCAGGTTACCGTTCACACATTTTTGAGTTTAGCTCATGACATCCCTATGTCTGGACACTTGGGTGTCACCAAAACATGTGATCGAATATTACAACATTTTTATTGGCCTGGTATCCGAAAGTCGGTTACCGAGTATTGCCGCACCTGCCATACTTGTCAGCTGGTTGGAAAACCAAACCAAAAACCTCCTCGTGCACCATAACACCCAATACCTGCGTTTGAAGAACCATTTAGCAGAGTAATTGTAGATTGTGTGGGGCCTTTGCCTAAAACTAGGTCAGGTCATGAGTATTTACTTACTATAATGTGTGCTTCAACTAGAGATGCTGAAGCAATCCCACTAAGATCCATTAAGGCAAAACCAGTAGGTGAAGCGTTGAGAGGGTTTTTCACTCATTTTGGACTGCCAAAAGTTGTTCAGAGTGATCAAGGGAGTAATTTTACTTCTAGATTGTTTCAAGAACAGTTGTATGCTTTAGGCATTGACCAAATTACTTCTAGTGCGTATCACCCACAAAGTCAGGGCGCACTCGAGCGTTTTCATCAGACGCTCAAGACCATGATTAGGACTTATGGTATGGACAATGATAAAGATTGGGATGAAGGTATTCATTTGTTAATGTTTGCAGTACGAGAAGTTGTACAAGAATCTTTAGGGTTCAGCCCTTTTGAGCTTGTATTTGGCCGTACTGTTAGGGGACCATTGAAGTTGGTCAAAGAGAAATGGTTGTCTGAAAACACGGATGACAATATCCCGAGTTACATTGTGAAGTTGAAAGATCGCTTACATAATGCGTGTAAGTTAGCCCAATCTAGTTTGAAAGCCACTCAAGATGGCATGAAAACTTGGTATGACAAGAGGTCAAAAGTCCGTACTTTTAATCCTGGTGATAAGGTTTTAGTATTATTACCAATGCCAGGACAGCCACTTAAAGCTCGTTACAGTGGACCATATGTAATTGACCGCAAGGTTAATGATTTAGACTATTTAATTTCCACTCCTGATAGGCGTAAACAGAAACGAGTTTGTCACATTAACATGTTAAAACAGTATCACGAAAGAAATGAAGAAACTGTCCCAGTTTGCAATGTAAATGTTGAAGTTGAAAAGCCTTCAGAGAACGAGGGTGATCAGTCATCCCAAATTCCGGGTACAAGTTTCAGGTTGAAAAATTCACAAGTTTTGTCGAATTTGAGTGACAAATTAAGTCATTTGACGTTTCAACAACAATCTGAAGTGTCCGATCTAATACGAGAGTATTCACATTTATTTCCTGATGTTCCAGGTCGAACTGATGCTGTTTTTCATGATATTGATGTAGGGGATGCCACGCCCATTAAACAACACCCTTACCGAGTAGGACCATTTAAGCAGACGTATATGAATGAGGAGATTAAATACATGAAAGTCAATGGTATTATTGAAGAAAGTGATAGCAATTGGAGCTCACCGTGTATTTTGGTACCCAAGCCTGATTCTTCCTTTAGATTCTGTACAGATTTTAGGAAGGTGAATTCAGTTTCAAAATCTGATACTTTTCCATTGCCTAGAGTAGATGATTGTATTGATCGTATTGGCAAGGCCAAATTTGTGTCTACTTTTGATTTGTTAAAGGGATATTGGCAAGTCCCTCTTACTCCTCGTGCAAAACAAGTCTCTGCTTTTGTGACTCCTCAGGGTTTATATCAGTACAAGGTTCTCCCTTTTGGTCTGAAAAACGCCCCTGCAACTTTTCAAAGGTTGATGAACAAAGTGATTAAGGGTTTACCAAACACCGAAGTGTACATTGATGATATTGTGTTATTTAATGATACCTGGGAAGGGCACATGGAAAGCATTCGTGCTCTGTTTGAAAGATTAACCGAGGCCAAGTTAACAGTAAATCTTGCGAAAAGCCAATTAGTTAAAGCCAAAGTTACTTTCTTGGGCCATGTTATTGGTCAAGGTGAAGTTCAGCCTGTCAAAGCAAAAGTTGAAGCAATTTTTAATTTTCCACAGCCAGCCGACAAAAAAGACTTGATGCGTTTTCTCGGCATGGCTGGGTACTATCGAAAGTTTTGCAAAAACTTTTCAGATGTTGTTGCTCCGCTGACAAATTTGCTCAGCAAGAAAAACAAATTTATTTGGACAGACGCATGCAGTCAAGCATTTGAGCATGTAAAAATTATGCTGGCAAGTGAACCAGTTTTGAAGGCTCCAGACTTCACCAATCCATTTAAGTTGTATGTTGATGCAAGTGATGTGGGAGTTGGGTCAGTACTATTGCAGGAAGATGATAACAGTTTTAATCATCCAGTTTGTTATTTTTCTAAGAAGTTGAACAAACATCAAGTAAATTATTCAACAATCGAGAAAGAGTGTCTCGCTTTAGTTTTGTCTTTAAAGCATTTTGAAGTATATTTGAGTACTCCTACCCAAACCATCACTGTGTACACTGACCACAACCCACTAGTTTTCATTCAGAAGATGAAAAATCAGAATCAGAGACTACTCCGTTGGAGTTTAATCCTCCAAGAGTTTGACATTGAAGTAATTCATGTTAAGGGCAAGGATAACATCATTGCTGATGCGTTATCAAGACGCCTTTAAAGGCGCTCTAGCTTTAATCAGAGTGCGTTTTATTTGTGATGATTATATTCCTCCAAGATGGAGCTATTATAATGTAATTCGTTATTGTATAAATGCGAATGATAAGATTTTATGGTACTGTTAGTGTTAGTGATATAGATTTTCAAACATTTAACATAAAATCATCATGACATCCTTGCTTTAGGATCATTATTGCACCATAACCTTCAATCCCTGAAAGTTTCATTGCAATTGCTCTTTGGGAACTATGCAAAAAATTGCGAGTACTGAATCAGACAAATAAAAACAAAACCAACTAGACATGATTGCATTGTGTGCACAAATGCAGAGCTGTTTCGTTAAGAAAATTTTCAAGTTTTGTCCACTTAATTTGAAATTCTCTTTGCATAAAAGTAGTTATGACCAATCCAGCCTATTAAAAAAAAATAATTTGGATTATACCATGTTCGGATAGCATTTTATGATTTAAAGGTGCAAAAATGGAAAAAATCATAAAAAATCATTTGATGACGTCATCATGACGTCATTTCACATTTGTAAAGAACTTGTCAATATCCAACAACTTACCAAGTTTCAAAATCATCGCATTATCACTTAGGGAGTTATATTAGTTCAAAAAGTGCACCTTTAAGGCCGCGTCACGTGACCCCCGATGACGTCATTGATCTGAAACTTCACACACATATAATGGCTGCCTGACAGTTAATGTGTGTGTAAAATTTGAAGTGATTACAAAAAACTTCACCACACACATCTTCAAAAAGTCCATTTTGACGAGTTTTCAACCTGCCGCTAGAGGGCGCTGTTGCAATTTGTGACGTCATCAATATTTTTTTTGAACTGCCCACCCTTGCTAGACACTTACGTCCTTGGAAAGCAACTTCATAACTTTAACCACTTTTGAGTTACAGGGCACTTCCGTTTTTTGCCCGTTTCAACCGGAAGTAGAGGTCATGTGAGGTCACGCACGGGAAACAAAATGAAGACCTAATTTATCCCTACCACATCCCGCAAACAGAAACCTACGGTCTCGTTTGGCTGATTTGATATAGATTTTCAAACATTTAACATAAAACACATTTAAGATGACGTCACGTGACCGCTGATGACGTCATCATGACATCCTTGCTTTAGGATCATTATTGCACCATAACCTTCAATCCCTGAAAGTTTCATTGCAATTGCTCTTTGGGAACTATGCAAAAAATTGCGAGTACTGAATCAGACAAATAAAAAAAACAATAATAAACTAGAGCTAAATTGCATTTGTGAACAAATGCAGAGCTGTTTCGTCATTAAAATTTTCAAATTTCTCAACTGAGTTATAAATTTGTTGGGTATTCAAAGCAATTTGCCTACTGTGGCATAAATAAAAAATTAATTTGGGTTATACCATATTCATATAGCAATTTATGTGTTAAAGGTGCAAAAATTGAAAAAATCATAAAAAATCACGTGATGACGTCATCATGACGTCATGTCAGATTTCAAAAGAACTTGTCAATATCCAACAACCTACCAAGTTTCAACATGATCGCATAATTACTTAGGGAGTTATATTAGTTCAAAAAGTGCACCTTTAAGGCCGCGTCACGTGACCCCCGATGACGTCATTGATCTGAAACTTCACACATATGATGGCTGCCTGACAGTTAACGTGTGTGTAAAATTTGAAGTGATTACAAGAAACTTCACCACACACATCTTCAAAAAGTCCATTTTGACGAGTTTTCAACCTGCTGCTAGAGGGCGCTGTTGAATTTGTGACGTCATCAATATTTTTGTTGAACTGCCCACCCTTGCTAGACACTTACGACCTTGGAAAGCAACTTCATAACTTTTACCACTTTTGAGTTACAGGGCACTTCCGTTTTTGGCCCGTTTCAACCGGAAGTAGAGGTCATTCGGCTCGGTCCTTTATCACACGGCCACAACCCTGCCGGTTTTAAACGGCCGTTCAATATCTCGTCACCACTCTTTTATTCTCTTACTAAAACTGGAGTCAAAAGAGAGTGTACAAACATAAAGTAGATGTAACACTAGTGCATGTTGTTGTTTTTTATGTGGATTTTTTATTGCAATACAAAGACCAAAAAAAGGGTTTATCCATTAATCCATGTTGAAAATGTAAAGAAGAAAACATGTATACAAGATATAACAGGAAGAAGTTGGAATAAATTATAGAACGACGAAACACTCGATATAAACATTTTTAGTGCAACACTTTAATGTGTGGTTTGATATTTAACAAATATTCAGAAGGACCTTTTTGGGAACATAATGTAGACAAAATAGACCGAAGAGTTATACAAATCATCAATAGAAAAGTACGTAACTAATACTAAGTGGGTACATAACTGAACCGACTAGTTGTAGTGGCTTTCATTGTATGTTAACTGGAAGCGTTTCGTGGTTTCAAAGAGTTTTAAATATGCTGGCACAAGTTGTGGGTTAATTTGTAGAAAATGCACAAACCTTGTCATGGAGTAACAGTAATTACTTTTTACAGAACAATTGCCATCTTCTTGTTTTGGCAGTTAGGCCTATAGGATGGGGTTGTTAACTGTTACCACTTGACAATTATATAGAAAATGCAAGCAACTTTAAGACTAAAGAAGAATAGGAAAATCAACTGTAATATCAACTTTTAACTTTAATACTGAACAACAGGAGACAAATCATCCATTTAACATCAAAAATTAAAATGCATAATGAACTGTTGACATTATTCGCCGAGCTTTGTAGTTTTGTGTGTCTTGATTATTTGCTGTTTATGCAACTTTATTTTAGTGGAAAGTAGGTTTAAGTGATTTGTTGGACGTGTATGGCAAACAATAAAGTCAGTGTACAAGTATTATTTTGTCAGTTAGAAGATCTAAAAAAAATCAGTATTGTCTGTTGTGAGCGGCATAGTACATATTGAATTAGAACTAATAAATGTTTATGTCAAAGAAAGAATGATGATAATTTGCATATAATTAATGACTTAATAACTGTAAACAACTAAAGAACTACATAAATACAGGGCTTCTCCAAAAATCAATACCGTCAAGCCATGGTGTTTTTCACAGGTTTGAAATGAAATTTATCAAAAAGCTTGATATGTATTGTTTGACCATCTTGTTGAATTAGTTTTCTCAACAACGGAAACTCCATGCACAAATCTTGTCATGGAGTAACAGTAATTACTTTTTACAGAACAATTGCCATCTTCTTGTTTTGGCAGTTAGGCCTATAGGATGGGGTTGTTAATGGTTACCACTTGACAATTATATAGAAAATGCAAGCAACTTTATTACTAAAGAAGAACAGGAAAATCAACTTTAATACCAACTTTTAACTTTAAAACAACTTTAATACTGAACAACAGGAGGAAAATCATCCATTTAACATCAAAAATTAAAATGCATAATGAACCGTTGACATTATTCGCCGAGCTTTGTAGTTTTGTGTGTCTTGATTATTTGCTGTTTATGCAACTTTATTTTAGTGGAAAGTAGGTTTAAGTGATTTGTTGGACGTGTATGGCAAACAATAAAATCAGTGTACAAGTATTATTTTTTCAGTTAGAAGATCTAAACAAAAATCAGTATTGTCTGTTGTGAGCGGCATAGTACATATTGAATTAGAACTAATAAATATTTATGTCAAAGAAAGAATGATGATAATTTGCATCTAATTAATGACTTAATAACTGTAAACAACTAAAGAACTACATAACTACAGGGCTTCTCCAAAAATCCATACCGTCAAGCCATGGTGTTTTTCACAGGTTTGAAATGAAATTTATCAAAAAGCTTGATATGTATTATTTGACCATCTTGTTGAATTAGTTTTCTCAACAACGGAAACTCCTTGCAATTGGAAAAATGTTTATTGAGTTATGAGAAGGTGTAATTGTAAAAAGTGTTAGTTTTCAATTTTGTCCATAGTTAGTGATGTCTGACTGTCAGAATAAGTACAAGGGTAAAAACTTGCATTCGTGAAAAAAACAACCATAAGTAGATGGTAGAGCAAAACAGCAAAGATCTAAGATGTCAAACAAAAATGGGGGTTTTGTTTTCAAAAAGAGAAAACGATCATTGTTTCAATAAGATTGAGGAAACTGACTTTTTATAATTGAACAAGGCAGCAAAGAGAAAAACATAAATTGCCCCAAAAATAGTGTTATCCCAAATGATTAATTTGTACACTTTACTGACCATTAAGAGTGTACAAAATGAAAAGTATTAGTTTTGAAATTGGTGTGAAAAGCCACAGAAAAATTTGTCAAATCAGAAGGTTTTCTTTTTTATTGAAAAGCTATTGAAATACATGTATGTATCAAGAGTAATGATTTGTTTTGGATAGCTGTGAGAAAGAGTTTTTTTAAGAGGATTAGCTTTTAATGACACTTTTTGTAAGATTAGTGATGCTAAACAATCATGAGTAGAGGAGTCATTTAGACATTACTTGCATCATATCCTGCATATCACACTACTCAGTGGATTGCTTGTTGCTTTTGCTTTTACGCTTAGAAGTTTGTGCACTTGTGTCACTGTTATCATCTTTGACAATGTCTGTGATACATGTACCTCTTAACTGAAAGTGGTAAGTTTTTTTACTTTCGAGGAGTTTCAAAATGTGTTGGTTCTCTGCAGTTTTCCAGATGTGTATGGCCACCAGTTTAGACATGTGGAGTGTCACTAGGTCGCCATTGATCTCGCTTACCACTGAAAAGCCATCTGGATTGTCTTCTACAGTCACGATATTGACTTGTTCCTGTTTGACATCAGGCTGTAAAATAAATGAAATAAAAATTAGATGGATGTATATAATACATGGCTACATGTTATAATAATAAAAAAAACAATAATGAACTTCTTTGTCAGTTAGGTGATATAGTTAAAGCGGGTTACAAAATGGAAATCATTTTTGTAGTTTGTACAGTATAGATGTAAGCAGACTGACATGTTGTCGAGAAATCGGAGGTATACATGAAAACTACACATTATAGGAAGAAGTTTGGAATCGGATATTCGAGGACATGCACCCTTGCTATTGTTTACGGTTTAATTATATGAAAATGTAGCAGTGAATCCATTGGTTTGGGGTTGAAGGCAAGTTCTTCTGTGTTGTAGTTGTGGCCAAGTTCAGAAATAAATAGAGTATAGGGGCAATAAAGAAGAGTGTTAATTACACATTGATAGACAACGAGTTTGATTGGGTCATCGTGATGTATGTGATAGCCAGGTTAGTCTTTTGAAGGAAAAGTTAAACAAAAGTCAAGAAACTAATAATCTGTTCTGTTCATTATAGACAGTTGGCATTAGGCTTCTGTTCGAGATGGTCATAAAAGCATCAAGAAGAAAGTATCTTCGTCTGGACAGTAGGACCTAGTAAGAACTTTGAATGATAGGTGTTCTGTTTTTTCTTTTCTTTTGTTGAGGACATTCAAAGTATTTGTTTACGAAAGAATTGAAAACTGCAGTAGGCCTATGTTGTCTGTCAAACAAAATATAACATGGCACGCGTACACGAAGTGAGACTTGCCAGACCAAGGAGCTATAAAACACAGGCACGCGCTGTCTGAGAAAACATTGAAAGCATTCGGTATTTACAAGTGTGTGTGAATCGAATGGCTACAGAGTAAACTGGAGGCGGTACGTGTGTGTGTAATTTTGTTCAATTGATAGAGACTGGCCGCGCGGTAAGAGCCAGGCTGATATATCATTGGATGACTCAGTATACGTTGACCAATCAGAGATGTGTGTGCAAGGCCGATCTACAACTTAACAAGCGATTTTTCTCTGTAGACGCCGACAGCTGGAGCGCGCTGTATAAAGCCGCACTTATTGTTTACGATTCATGGTCTGGCACAGGTGGTCCGTTTGTCAAGATGCCGACAGGCGTGCTGTTAAGAGGTTGTTTGTATTTAAACGTTAGTTTTGGATCCAAAATCTGGATCACAGTTTTAGCGTTAATTTACAGTCATTCTGACTCCATGGGAAAGGTTGATGAACTTTTTAGCGAAAAGATAATAATTATCTGGTGAACTTTAGGGTCAAAATGATTATGAGTGATAGTCTTTTAAAAAGGAGAATGGGGGACTGAATTAGGCGAAGTAAAAAACACATGTCTCCCGTCCCCGCCCGCTTCCTTCTCGGAGGCCGCCTGGATTTTGTTATTTTTGGAAATGCAGTAAAAAACACCGGAAAAGTCAACAAAATGAACAGAAAATAAATGCTTGTAAAATATGTGACCATTACAACTCTAAACTATACATTGTAAATTTGTTCAGTTTTGTGTCTAACTTGTCTTTCAATTTTGAAAGTCTTTAGACAGCGGAAACACCAATGGTTGCAGGAAATTTTCAAATTGGAAAAAAATAATAAATAAAAAACCCGCTTCCTCATTTTTTTGAACAACATATTTTTTAAATTTTAATTAAAGAAAAAGTGTGAAACATACCTCAATGCTTGTTCGAGATGTTGTTGATAGAGCGAGTGCTTGGAGATAGGTGTTATGCTTTGCTGTCAGGTGGCTTATTTTAACGGAGTCTCCGGTTTTGACTGGGCTGTGTGAAGATTTATTCCATAATGCAACCTGTACTGTTCCGCTAGTGTCTTGGACTGAAATGTTGCGCACCGTCTGAGTTTGTCCAGATGCTCCGTCTATCTGTCTTGGGACTTCATCCTGTTTGAGAAGCATGATAAAAAACTATTGAGACATTGGAAACAAGCAAAGGGCCTTTAAAGGTGTATTAGATTTTCTTTTTGACACTCTATTACCCATTGCAGTAAGAGTATGGAGTTATCCGTACAGCGTGTCAAAATTAGGGGGACACTTCAAATTAGTTGTAATATGAAATTAGATTTGAGACAAAAATAAACTTTAATGATAGATAGGCCCTATCTTACGAAAGCGAGCAAGGTATAGTCGATTGTTGCTGTTCGTTTGACTAGAATTTACTATAGATAATGACATTCATTAGGAAATTAAATATCTTACATGTGTAATTGTGCCATGTATGGTGACAAAATTGCCGTCGTGGATGTTTTCAATTGGTGTTACGTCTGGCGGTGGTCGGTCCGCAAGCAGCAGCTCTGCTTCTTTTATCATCTGATCAGGAACTGTCATTTGCGGACATATTTGTGCCTTGGTGTTTCTGTTCAACATTATAGTGCTTGCAGACTTCCCTTTCTGAAAACCCCTGATGAGAAGAATGTCTCCTTCTGTAAAGTTAGCCAGTAGGTCATCGTAGACGAGGGCTTTTATTGTCCCTGAGCTATCTGCGAGCGCTACTTCCAAGGTTTTACCCGCCTTTTTCATTTTTACGATTTTACATCGAATCCCTTTTGGATACGGTTTTGAAGTACAAGACGATGATTTTAGTTTGTCGATTGTCTCCATTTCGGTCACACTTTTCTGAGGTTTGTTTATAGAGAATAGTGATCTACACGTAGCGCCTGTAATGAAGCATTCAGGTACTGTGGATGTGCCCTTAAGCTGCAGGCAGGCTGGCTGCAATATGGGTAGTCTGGTTCCCAGATCCAAAAATCTCCGACTAGGCTCTGTCGAATTTAGGGTCCGGGATCACCCAAAATCACGTGACCAAAAAGGAGGAATTCCTCCTTTTTCGAAGTTATTCGAAGTGTTCCGAGCGTGTTTTCGTCAACATTCGGACAGTATCGTTGATGGTCGGACATTTCCGGGTGTTTATGGTTGCGTTGTAAACAGAATCCATGGAATCATAATGTCAGTTCTGTCGTCGGCCGTAGATCCAGGGGTTTTTGAGTTTACGCTCAAGTCAAAGCTGGCCTTGGCCAATATCAATACCAAGCGTAATGCCAGCTATTGTTATTTAAAGCCAATGTAGGCGTTGTACCTAAAAAAAGCAATTACAGAGGATACTCTCGCAGTTTTACCGACTGGTTTCCCTGGAGATGACCCCCGACCCTGACAAGTTGCGTCATGCTCTATTTTTAACCGTGGGTGATACCTGACCTAAGATTTTTAACAAGAGACGTCAAGGAATCTTTGGTCAGGGAACCAGACTACAATATGGGTTGCTGTGCAGCGAGATGCATATGCAACATTTACAAAGAGAGAGCCAATGACAGGCTTGGGAGCATCTATTATTAGAACGGGGATATCGATTGGTGATCAACACCTGCTTTGATCTGTTTTCGGTCGAACGATTGTCATGGTAAATTAGAAATATAATTTCAAAATGTTTGTTCAAATAACAATATGATTATGACAGATGTATTATGTGCTTACCGCGGGTTAAAAAGCAATAATTATAAGGCCTTGTTACACAGGGCAATTTTTTAGAAACGTAGGAAAAGGGAAAACACTATAGCATTAACTACGTTTTGTAAAAATGTCTTGCTTTTCGCAAGTAATCGTAAAGATTGTAAGCAACTGGTTGCCTGAAAATTGTCTGGTGTGACATAGCCTTTACGGTTAAACCACTTTCTGAAATTTTTTTTTTAAAATAACAACATGTGTTATTAATAGGCCATTATGACAGACTTAGGCCGTTTTCGAATTCACGGCTTCGGCTCCAAATATATCGGCTCAGGCTAGCTAGGCTCCCTCAATATTTTAACTTAACGCATGGTTCGCGGTCAGGGCTTCAGACAAGAAAAGTGGATCGGGAACCGAAGCCGTGGATTCGAAAAGGGCCACAACTACACCAACAGCGGGCGGTATATCTGTTTCAGCTGTACCGGCCTACAAAGAGAGGTCGTAAATCCAGTCTTCAACAGTTGATTTTGCTAGATATGATTGGATGGGGAACTATCCATCAGAGCAGGGCAGTATCCAGCTTACATGGCAGACACGACAAGTGAGTAGGTCTGAGGAATTTGGGAGTTTAAAAAACAGTTTTTCGTTGATTGTGTTATATCTTTAGGAAAATTGCATATCATTTCTTTGAAATCGCTGTGCATAAGTATTGTTTGTGTGAAAGAAAGATGAAATAGACAAAATGTTGTTACTTGTACGGAAAAGTTTGAACTTTCAATCAGTTTTAAACTTGTGTTTAAGATCAGTTCATATGCATGGCAGTGTTAACACTACTATACGTTAGTTAGTGTAAAGTAGTTTTTTTTATGTTAGTAAACATAGGTATAATGTGGAGGTATGCATCATCACAACGTTATAATTATAATTATAAATTACAAAAATTACACTTACTCTTAGTTACTAGTACTTAATAGTAATAGTACTAGTAGTAGTCAGGTAGTAGTACTAGTACTACATTGTACACAGCAAGTGGGCTCTGTAGGCCTAAATGTTTACAGTATGCGTGTAAATATGATCATAAATGAAAGATTGCATGCATAATACAATCTCAGGACTCAATCTAATAGTCTAATCTTGATGTTGCTTGCATGGTTGGAGAATCATTATGTCAATTCTATTTTTGAATTTCTGGATTAGTCATTAGTAATAGTATTGGTTGTTGTAGCCTAAGTGTAGGGCATTGTAAGGTTAATGCTGGATGATATTGGTATCAAAAGGGTGTGTGAAACCGGCTAGAATTTGTAAAGGGGACAGTTATGTCATGGAAAAGCACTTTGACTAAGGCCAAATATAGAAACAAGGTATGCGAATAATGCGAATTTCAAACAACATGTTATTTCAACGACCTACACGCACATGTTGTATGTTTGTGTAGTATGATTACATGCATGCATTCCATAATATGGTCAGGCAGGTGATGTGATGATTGCATGTGCACAAAGGTGTTGTGTAAAGTATGTCTGACACCCGGGTGTTTTGATGTCATTAGTGCGCAGTTTTGTTGCATACACTTTGCTCAGATAGTCTTATTTGATATTTAATTAGCAAAGTGAA
This sequence comes from Asterias rubens, assembly GCF_902459465.1. NCBI lineage: Eukaryota > Metazoa > Echinodermata > Asteroidea > Forcipulatida > Asteriidae > Asterias > Asterias rubens. The sequence goes on along the minus strand of NC_047075.1, from coordinate 14,005,716 downwards.
TAAAAGTTAGGGTTATGAAATGAACCCTTTAAAATAAGAAATAGAACAGAAATAGAATTGTGTTGGCAATGCCATTTTGAGTGGGAAATACTTTGGTCAAGCATATTGATGTCATTACATGTCAATAAGTATATTTGGGCTGTAGTGAAAGTTCAACACACTACATTGAAAGCGTGCTTAACCAGGTGGTCTTTTTCCTACTTATTTGAAGGATTCAATGATAACCGTTGGACAACGCTACAATACAAGTCATGAGACTTGCCAACAATACAGTTAACAATTATACAATTGGTTCTGTATATGGAATGTATTACTGGTAATACTTGCTGTAAACAATTGGAGAAATTAAAAATGTGTATGGTGTGACCAATGAATATTATAATGTAGGCTGGGTTATGTGGCTAATATATTGATTGCTGAACATAAAAGTTTTACATGCTGTGGCTAATATTCCAACTGGGTTAGATAATTGAAAGGTACATAGTTTTGTTCAACCTTAATGTTGAACAGTGTGTGTGTGATTTTGAATATTTAATTTGTGTGATGTAGTGAAAGTCATGACAGTACACAAACTGCATGAAACATACTGAATACTGATCATCAATTTGCTGAACTTATTGAGTGTTTTATGGCACAAATAGAATTAGCAAATAAAAGTGTGGTCATGGACAAATAATCAGTACCTTATGTTATTTGTTATATTTTGTTTTCAGGACAAAATGCCGAAGTATCAAGTCGCTAAGAGGGAGAAGGGTGCTATGCGGTTCCTGACACTGACTGGGGAGAGAAAGCGGGATAGACGAGCTGTGGTTTCCTCCGACAGATGTGTGTTTTTTTCTGACTTTACTGTTTCTTCTGTGAATTCTGCTGTCTTTCACTCTGACATGACTCAAGTGTCTATGCTTGAGGACGTCCCTGAGAAACTTGCAGATGTGCAAGCTATCAGGGACAGCAATGATATGTATGAAGAGCATAAGAAGCATAAATTACTTGGCAATAAGAAGCATAAATTACTTGGAAATGAGAAGCATAAATTACTTGGTAATAAGAAGCATAAATTACTTGGCAATAAGAAGCACAACATATTTGGCAATAAGAAGGTGAAACAAAGTGATGTGAAGCTGGAAAATGTCCACCATGAGAAGCTTGGAAGTAACAGCGATGAGAAGTCTGGAAGTCACATCCATGGTGAGAGTCTTAGCCATTATGAGTATGAAGGTCACTGCCATGAGAAGACTGAAAGTCACAGCCATAAAGGTGAGAGTCACAGTCGTTGTGAGTATGAAGGTCACTGCCATGACAAGTCTGAAAGTCACAGCAATGAGAAAGGTGAGAGTCAAAGCCATGACAAGTCTGAAAATCACAGCATTGAAAGCATTGAGAAGCCTGAGAATCCCAGCCATGAGAATGATGACAGTCATAGCCTTGAGAAGCTTGAGAGTCGCAGACATGAGAACGGTAAAATTAAAAGTTATGAGAAGCCTAAGAGTCACAGCTATAATGACAAGACTGTGAATGCAAGCCATGAGAACGGTAAGATGGAAAGTAGCAATCATGATAAGATTGAAAACGATGAGATGCTTGAGAAGAATAAGGACAATTTTCAGCTAAAAGGGCCAAAGAAATGTTGCAAAAAGTGTAAAAGCCATAAAAGAAGTGATAACAAGCAGAAAACGAACAGTCCATGTGAGATTCACAAATCTAGCCCTGAGAAACATAAGAGACGAAGTAGTACAAATGAGTACCAAATGAAGAGACGTGGAGGTCATTGCATTTATGAGAAGGTTGGTAACCATCATGTGTATACAAAAAGTATGAGTAAGACGAGTGTCTTGTTTGTAGTACCAGTGAAGCAGAGGTGTCCCCGTTCATTGAAAAGGAAAGTAGTTGAAATATGTTCATGTAAGAAGAGCCATAAACGTCTGAGAAAGAATAGAAAGATACCAACAATTGGATACACAGTGCCGAGCCACACAAGAGTGACCAAAAAGTCCAAAAAACGCATGATGTATAATTATCGCAAAAATGGTAAATCTGTAGAAGTTCGTATAAAAAAGGAGGATAGACATACACATGAACAGTTGAGGAAAACCATATTTGGTCATACAAGCAGAACTATCAACAAAATAATTCATGCAGATCAAGACAAGAGAACCAAAAAAGTGACAAATGTAATGAAAGGCAAGATTCGGTCAAAAGCTGGTAAGAAGAGAAAGACTTGTGAATCTAAAAAACAAGAAGTTCAGGATGTCAAAGTTGTAGACCATGGCAATTTATCTATCTGTTGGCTTTGTGATAGAATTGATAAATGTGGCACAAGGAAGATGCAATGTGATAAATGTTGTGTGTGGTTTCACACTAGTTGTTAAGGTTTATTTGATATGGAGAAACATTTGATTTGTAAGACATTCACTTGGGTTTGCCGTAAATGTGGACATGGAAATTACAGTGACACTTTATGTCATAATTTTGGTATACCTACAGATGAGAATGTTTTTGACTTGGCATGCAGTGGAATGGACCAGTGTTATTCTGACGGGTTTATAGATCAAATGGATGCAAAGGACACAAGAATACAAAGCTCATCGATAGTGGAACACAGGTATGTTGAACTAAATGGTAGAAAGCAGTCATTGAGAAAACAATCTGGTGGTTATAACTTAAGAAAGAAAAAAACAAATCCAACTTCCCCCTATAAGCCAAGTGTAAGTGGAAAATTGAATAATAAAGACGATACCCATGACCGAACACAGTCTGAAGTGTTGCCCAAAAGGGTTACAAGATCTCAAAGTTCTAGATCCTCGATGTTTATTAATGAGACTGCAAAAGCAAAGACACAGAGTAGTAGCAGAAATGCTTGTAAAACTACATATGAAAAAGAACTACCTGAATGTGACTTAGATGTTATTAAAGTTGGGATGAAGGAATCTGTAAAGCAGAAGGAAACCATGAATCGTAGAGAAGGATACAAAAATAAAACAGTATTTCTTACACACACGTTGAAGAGAAAGGCTGATTCAAATACAAACAATGAGAGCAACAAAATGTCATTCAAAGATGCATGTGATGACCAGTTGAAACCTGCCAAAATGAAATGTACAACTGTGGATAGTAGCCATAAAGTTAATGATCAAACATTGGTTGTGCAAGGCAGTTGTCATCAAGGTGATGTTAGATTTGGAAGGAATAGTGGTAAGCAGTGTGTGGCAATGAGCCTTAGTGCTATTATGAAGAGTCGAACAAAGTGTTCGAAATATTGGCAAATGGATGAAATGGACAATGTGCTGAACACTGGTAATGAGTTGTACGGATTTTTACAGAGAAGTTCAACCATGAGTAATGAGTATCTGCTTGTTAGTGAATTACCAACCGAATTAAACGTGTATGAAAAAAAACTTCAGTATGAACTATGGGGAACCTGTGACTGGAACGCTTAATGAAAATGATCCAAGTTTAGGAGAGTATGGCATGATTTCACTTAGAAATGCTGTAGAACAAACTATTCAGATATACCAAGCATGTTTTATATGTTTTCATGGAAGCACCTTTGCAGTGATTGCTGAAGATGGTATTTATCATGTGTTTGATTCTCACTCTAGAAATGTCCATGGCAGTCAAGTTGAAGATGGGACAAGCATTATGATGCTAGCAGTTTCATTATCACCGGCGACTTTAACATTCATGTTGATGACGTCCACAACACCAATGCAAACCAGTTTAAGCATCTACTTCAAGCTTTTGGTCTTACCCAGCATATCAAGGAGCCAACTCATCGTCTCGGTCATTGCTTGGATCTTGTCATAACTCGTGAAATCTCCCCACCAATTGCCTCAAACTTTATTATTCTACCTGGATTATCTGACCATTATGCAGTCATGTGTAACTTGAGTCTGTGCAAGCCCAAAGTCCCAACCGTCACTATAAAGAGCCGACAATGGAAACATGTGAATTCTCCCGAAGTGTTCCACGACATAGGCACTCATTTAGCAAATCTAGAAGTTGATCATGACTGCTTGGATTCCTATGTCAGCCAATATGAGAGTACCGTCAGTGACATCTTGGATAAATACGCACCTTGGAAAACGAGATCAGTCAAGGTCCGAACTGAAGTCTCCTGGTTCAATGATGATATTCGTACAGCGAGAAAGATCTGTCGTCAACTGGAGCGGAAGTGGCGGAAAAATGGCAAATTGGCAACACAACGACAAGAATATCGCAACCAATGTAAAGTAGTTAGGAATTTGATCAACCAGGCAAAGATCATCCATTATGCATCTCAAGTACAAGAATCCTCAGGAGATCAAAAGAAGCTCTTCAAGATAATTGGTAAGTTGTTGCTCAAACCCAAAACCCCTGTCCTTCCATCCACCTACAATAACCAGGACTTAGCAAACGAGTTCCAGAAATTCTTTGTCACCAAGATTTCAGACATCCGCTCATCATTTTCATCAGTCCCTTACAACGTGCCGCAGACATTGCCACATCTTCAACCAGAGTGTAGACTATCTGTGTTTGAGCCTGCCACTGTTGCTGAGATTCAAAGGGTTATTATGAAATCTCCTTCAAAATCCTGTGAGCTGGATCCAGTATCAACATCCATGATAAAGCAAAACATTGATATATTTGTACCCTACATCACTAAGCTTGTAAACGAATCTCTCAGTTCCGGTTGTTTCCCCGATAGCCTCAAAGTTTCCTACATCAGGCCGCTCATCAAGAAACCAAACCTGGACAAGGAGATATTTAAAAACTACAGACCGGTTGCAAACTTAAAATATCTTGGGAAAAGTCATCGAACGAGTAGTGTCATCACGTATTTCTGATCACATTCATACTTTCAACCTGTCCGACGTGTTCCAGTCAGCATACAAGCCTTTCCATGGGACCGAGGCTGCACTAGTCCGTGTGAGCAACGATATTCTCTCTTCTATGGACAATGGTAACCTTACAGCACTAGTCCTGCTAGACCTGAGTGCTGCTTTTGACACTGTTGATCATAACATCCTTCTCTCTCGGCTCCAGAATCACCTTGGCATAGAGGACACAGCCCTAGCATGGTGCAAATCGTATCTCCACAATAGAACTCAGCATGTATGTATTGGCACTGCGATATCCGACCCTGTTGTTTTGAACTACTCTGTGCCACAGGGGTCGGTACTCGGCCCGCAGTGGTTTACGCTGTACACTTTACCGATTCGTGACATCATCCTCAAATTTTACCTGAATTACCATGTGTACGCAGACGACACTCAGCTATACATCACGTTTAAATCTTCTCAAGAAAACGCCAATGCATCTATTGCAAGACTTGAGAAATGCATCCAAGAGATTCGACGTTGGACACAACAAAACTTCCTGAAGTTAAATGATGATAAGACAGAGTTCCTTTTATTTGGGTCACGTCAACAGTTAACTAAGGTTTCAGTGCCATACATCTCCATCGGTGATGCTCGGATAGCTCCCTCGCTAAAAGCTCGGAACTTGGGGGTTATTTTTGATTCATCGATGACACTTCAGCCACACATCAACAATATTGTTCGTTTATCATCATATCACATCAGGAATATAGGTAAGATTCGCAAGTACTTGGATAAAAGTGCCACTGAAAAGGTCATTCACGCATTTGTTACTTCTCGTCTTGACAACGGCAATGCTCTTCTATACAGTCTACCTAACAACCAGATTTCCCGACTTCAACGGCTCCAAAATACTGCTGCCCGCATTGTGACACTGTCTAGAAAATCCTGTTCTATCACCCCCATTCTGAAACAACTACACTGGCTCCCTATCTCTCAACGAATCATCTTCAAGCTGATGCTCATTGTCCACAAAGCTCTAAATGGCAAGGCTCCCCACTATATTTCTGAACTGCTTCAAGTTTACACTCCATCAAGGAATCTTCGATCAAGTTCCATGCTTCTCCTCATTGAACCCAAGTCTCGACACTCATGGGGTGACAGGTCTTTTTCTTCAGCCGCGCCACGCATCTGGAACTCTCTACCACTTAATCTTCGATCTTGTGTTTGTACCGCAAAATTCAAGTCTCTTCTCAAAACTTATCTTATGTCACAGGTTTTCAATGACTAATTTTGTTGTGTCTGTTTTTCTTTGTGTTTTGTTTTTGTTTTTGTTTTGGTTTTACTGCGCCTTGAACACCCAGCAGGGTGGATATGTGCGCATTACAAGTCTTATTATTATTATTATTATTAAGGTGTTTACAGGTATTGTCTCAATTTAGCTCAATCAATGAATCTATCTGTAACTGAACAGTTTGAAATAACTGGTGTTAATCTTTGCATAAGTGACAATGCTCTTAAAGGTAAACAGGAACATATGCAAGCCAACCTAACTTGTACTGATAGTGTAGTTGATGATTGTAAGGACCGTAGTACAGATATGTTGCAAGATGATGTAGTGGATTTGACTCTTGAGGATGATGACCAATCACAAAGCTCTTCTACTTGTGGATATTGAAATAGTGTAGACGATGGGAGTAACGATTCTGATAATGGTAGTGTGAATTATAACAATTTGAACAGTCATTATATACAAGGTGATGTGCTACATGCAGATACTGGCATGGGTTCTGAAAGTCTTGATATTGAAATTATTGGCCAATCTCGACCAAATGTAATGACATTTTCTCCACTGACATTTGAGGTTCGACAAAGTTTGTGTGATAAGTTTGAAATTGAAAAATCACATTTGAAGTCTTTTTTTGTCTCTGAAGAATGTGCAGTAATTGGGAAGCCTAATCATGTGGAGAAGATTAGAGGTGATGGGAATTGTTTTTTCCGAGCGATTTCTTATGCTCTATCGGGATCTGAAAACAGTCATATGAAGTTGAGGGTTGCTACTGTTGATCACTTGTTGACTAACCAAGGTAAATTTCAATGTGTTTTGAGAGATGGATTTGTTAGCCTGGAAGACTATGTAATGACACAAAGGATGTATGATGGTGGATCATGGGCAACAGAGCTTGAAATATTGGCAATGGTTGATATGTTGCAAGTTGACATATATGTACATTTGATGACGTGAATAATTGGTATAGATTTTCAGCAAATTATTTTGACAACAACCGTCCAAGTGTAGGCATGGCAATTGACTTGTATCATAGAGGAAGAGTTCATTATGATGTTGTTTTGTCAGTTGCTGAGATAACTCTGCAATTATCTGATGTGATAGGAAAACCAAAAACATCTTCAAAGCAGTCAGTGCAGTGTGATTTAGACATGGGATTTCAACATAATGATAGTCAGGATACTGTTGTAAACAAAGTAACACCAAAAACTGTAGTTAACAAAGTGACAGCAAAAACTGTTGTGAAAAAAATGACAGCAAAAACTGTGAAACCGAAAGGGAAGAAGCGTGTAAATTTGAAGTTAAAGCAAAAATTGGCGAAGGAAAAAGCTAGAGAAAAATACAAAATGAAACACAGTAATGATGAATATAAGCAAAAAAAAGCAAAGTACAATAAGAATTATTACAATAAAAATGCTGAAATTATAAAACAAAAGGTGAAATACAATTACCAGGAGAGTTCATGTGTTAAATCTGGAAGACTCAGTTCTGTAAAAGCAATATATCAGAAATGCAAGGATGAAATAGCTGCAAGTAAGAAAAAGATGTACCAAGACAATCCTGCATACAGAGACAGTGTGAAGATCAATAGTAACAAGAAGTACGATGAAAATGCTCAATTTAGAGAAATGCTGATAAGTGATGGAAAATCAAAATATGCAAACAATGCTAGATATAGAGAAAACTTAATAACGAAGGGCAAATCTAAATATTGCAACAATGTTAGTTATAGAGAGAGTTTAATTTATAAGGGCAAATCTAAATATAGTAACAATGTTAGTTATAGAGAGAGTTTAATTAATAAGGGCAAATCTAAATATTGCAACAACGCTACATATAGAGAGAGTTTAATTTATAAGGGCAAATCTAAATATTGCAACAACGCTACATATAGAGAGAGTTTAATTTATAAGGGCAAATCTAAATATAGTAACAATGCTACATATAGAGAGAGTTTAATTAATAAGGGTAAATCTAAATATTGCAAAAACGCTACATATAGAGAGAATTTAATTAATAAAGGCAAATCTAAATATTGCAAAAACGCTACATATAGAGAGAATTTAATTAATAAAGGCAAATCTAAATATTGCAACAATGTTAGTTATAGAGAGAGTTTAATTGATAAGAGCAAATTTAAGTATTGCAACAATGCTACATATAGAGAGAGTTTAATTGATAAGGGTAAATCTAAATATAGTAACAATGCTAGATTCAGGGAAAGTCTACTCAAATACAATAAAGCTAAATATCAGAATAAACTATACAAAAGTGCACTTATTCAGAGTATTAAAAAAAAGTATCACTTAAATTGTTCTTACAAGAAACATTTAATCCAGTATGGAAAGCAAAAATATCACACAAATAAAGCTTACAAGGAAAATATGATAAATAACAATCGCAAGCGTGCCTTGAATAGAAAGGAAAAGACAGTCAGTATTAGTCATGTGACAAAGATGTTCAGGAAAGAAATTTCACAAGGACCTGAATATGTTTGCGCAGTTTGTTTGAAACTTCTCTTTCGGAAACAGGTTCTGAAATGTAAACAAGCTAAATACAGAGACTGTAGTTTTTTATCTGCAAATTATGTCCATACTTGTCAAAATTGTCCGCCAAGTTGTCCTGTGATAAAGTCTAGCAGATCATGCTTGTGGATATGCTTCACATGTCATAGGAAACTACTCAACAATGACTTTCCAGCAGAGGCATATGTTAATAATTTAACACTCACAGATATTCCACAGCAGTAAGATTGTTTAAATGGTTTAGAAAGACATTTGATTGCAATAAATATTCCATTCATCAGAATGATAGCATTACCTAAAGGAGGGCAACATGGTTGCAGAGGCCCAGTTGTTTGCGTGCCATCCAATGTAACAGAAACTGTAAAGTCATTACCAAGAAGTGTAAATGATGATCAGATGATTAGAGTCAAATTGAAGAGGAAGCTGACTTACCGTGGACATTATCAGTATGAGTTTGTCAATAAGAAAAATGTGGAGAATGCATTGCATTACCTAAAACATAACAATGTGTGGTATCGAGATATTGAAATTAACACTGATTGGGAAGATCCATTATTAGAGGATGATGCAGTAAGTGCAGATAGTGATGAAGGAGTAGTTGATAAAAATGACAGTGATAATGAAACTGATGAGGATCGCTTGCGTGGAATTCCACTTGATACATGTTTACAGCCAGCAGATATAGGTCAGGAAATCCTGGATCATTATTTTGATGATATTCTTTGTGTTGCACCATGTGAAGGAAATAATCCAGTCAGAGTTTTAATGGAAGAGGGCAATGAAGCCAAATGCTTTCCAACATTATTTTCTCAAGGAACTCCCATATTTAGTGATAAACGTGATGTGAAGCTAACTCTGTGTAGATATCTGCATAACAGACTGATGAATGCTGATAATAGGTTTGCAAAAAACACTCAGTACATTTTCTATGCACAATATTTGTTGGAAATTCAAAAAGTGATGTCATGTGTTTCTATTGCATTGCGTAAAAACTCTGACAGAATGTACAATGATGAGAGAGTAGAAGCAAGAATGATAAATGACAAGGAACAATTGAGGGATATTCTAAAATCTGATAGTGGATACAAGTTTCTTAAACCAGTCGGAGGAACACCTCCATATTGGCAAGCAACACAAAAAGATGTTTTAGCTATGATTAGACAGTTAGGAATTCCTACTTGGTTTTGCTCATTCTCAGCAGCAGATATGAGATGGCCTGAAGTTATCAACACAATACTGAGACAGCAAGGTGACTTAAGAGAGGTAAATGATTTAGACTGGAATGAGAAATGCAATGTATTGAGAAGTAATCCTGTTACTGCAGCTAGAATGTTTGACAAGCGATTTCGTACCTTTTTAAAAGATGTCATTATGTCGAAGGCTAAACCTATTGGAAAAGTGAAGGATTATTTTTACAGAGTTGAATTTCAACAGAGAGGATCTCCTCATACACATTGTTTATTTTGGATTGATAATGCACCAAGATTAGGACATGATCAGGACAAGGATGTTGTTTCATTTATTGATAGATATGTCAGTTGTGAGTTGCCATCTGAGGAAGATGATAATGAACTTTTTGAGATTATTAGTCGAGTACAGCTTCATAGTCGCAAGCATTCAAAATCATGTAAGAAAAAAGGTACTGAGTGCAGGTTTAATTTCCCTAGACCACCATCTAAACAGACATTTATTGCACAACCACAGCCAACAGATGATGAAACAGAGAATGATGAAAATGATGATAAAGAAAGTGATGATGCCAAAAAATTATTTAAGTTACTCTGGGTTGCAATAAAAGATGAAGAAAACCAACACATGACAACTACTGAATTGTTTGAGCATATTGGTATTACACAACAGGAATTTGAGAAAGCCAACAGTGTGTTAAGCAAGAAGACCACTATTGTAATGAAGAGAAAACCACAGGATGTTTGGGTCAATTTGTACAATCCTCATTTGATAAGATGTTGGAATGCAAACATGGATATTCAGTTTATATGTGATGTGTATGCTTGTGTGGCGTACATAGTATCGTATATGGCTAAAGCTGAACGTGAAATGGGTGTCTTGTTGTCACATGCTCAGAGTGAGGCACAGAAAGGTAATTTAGATGCAAAACAGAGTATGAAGAAACTTGGTTCTGTGTATCTGCATAATCGTGAGGTATCGGCACAAGAAGCAGTGTATCGGGTCTGTGGTTTGAGATTAAAAGAAGGATCTAGAGAAGTACAGTTTATACCTGTTGGTGAGAATCCTGTCAGAATGAGTTTACCGATAAGTATGATTAAAAGTAAATGTGATGGGGATGATGATATATGGATGACGAGTAGAATTGATCGGTACCTTGCAAGGCCAGATACTTAAGAATTTGAGTCAATGTGCTTGGGAAAATTCTGTTCAGAATATAGAGTAATATATGCAGGCAGCAACAATACCAAAGGAGAAAGTAAAAGGAAACGATCGCCAGTTCATACATTAAAGAATGATTTAGGTTATATTCAGAAAAGAAGTCGAACTGATCCAGCTGTCATTAGATACCCTAGATTTTCAGTTGTCAAGTGTCCAGAGAAATACTATCAGAGTATCCTTCAATTATTTCTTCCATATCGTGTTGATGCACAACTGAAGCCGCCAAAGTATGATTTGTATGAAGACTTTTACATGAATGGGTTTGTTCAATTGAATAATGAGCTGCAGTCTGTCAAGTGCATTGTTGAAAAGAATCGATTTCTGTACGAGTCTAATGTTCAGGCACTGGATGAAGCAAAAGAATTTCTTGAGAAATTTGGTCCACAAGAAGATGCATGGGCTCAGATTTGTCCTGAAACGGAACAAGAGAGACTTGAATGCCAAAAGGAACGTCCTGAACTAGTGAATGATTCTGAAGATGAATGTGAAATTCCTGATTTGAAATCTGACAGTAATAAAAAAGTATTGAGCAACATCGAGTCATATTCAGATAGAATATCCAAGCATGAAGCAGTTGCATTGTTGAGGTCATTGAATGTAAAACAGAAACAAGTTTTCTATAAAATCAGACAATGGTGTTTGGACAAGACAATTGGGAAACATATAAAGCCATTTAATGTTTTTGTCACTGGTGGTGCTGGGACAGGAAAGAGTCATTTGATCAAAGCAATTTATTATGAAGCAACAAGACTGTTTGCTAGAATGATGGAAAATCCTGATGATGTATCTGTATTGCTTACAGCTCCTACTGGTGTCGCAGCTTTCAATATTAATGGTGCCACTATTCACAATGCATTCTCAATACCTGTAAATGCTAAATTGCCATACCAGCCACTCGGTGAAGATAAAATCAGTACGCTTCGGACTAAATATCAACAGTTATACATTTTGATTATAGATGAAATTTCAATGGTAGACCAAAAGTTGTTATGCTACATTCATGGACGTTTACGTCAGATAAAACAAACAAGAGACTATAGTGCATTTGGTAATGTCAGTATAATAGCTGTTGGAGATTTCTATCAGTTGCCTCCAGTTAAAGGAAAATCTCTGTACCAAAGCACTGTTCAATGTGATTTGTGGAATGATAATTTCCTGAAAGTAGAACTGATTGAGATAATGAGGCAAAGAGAAGATGTGAAGTTTGCTGAAGTACTGAACAGGTTGCGTGTAAGAAAGAAACAGTGCAAGTTAATGCAGGATGACATGACAATGTTGCAATCACGTGAAACTGGTGAAGATTGGAGTGATGCTTTACATATTTACCCTTGTAATAAGCAAGTTGATGAATATAATTTGAAAACCCTGTTTGCAAAGTGTGTAGACTGTGTGTGTATTTTGGCCAGGGATTTGAAGAAAGATGAAAGAAGTGGTAACATGAAGCGTGCTGAAATTAAAGGAAAGAAATCCTCATTATCTAAATCATTATGGCTAGGTATCGGTGCTAGGGTAATGTTAATGAGAAATATTGACACCAGTGACGGCTTAGTGAATGGCGCAGTGGGGACTGTTCATCAAATAATTACATTAGCAGCTCAATCGTCACCAAGTCGTATTGAAATTGATTTTGATAACAAATCTATTGGGTCTAAGTTGAAAAGTCAGTCTACAAATAATCCAGATGTGCAAGTTGTACCTGTTGAAATGGTAGAAGAATGTGTTACTAACCAGTATGTGCGACATCAGTTTCCTCTCAAGTTGGCATGGGCTTGTACAGTTCACAAGGTTCAAGGACTCAGTACAGACAGAGCAGTTATTTCTCTTGATCGTATATTTGCTGCAGGACAAGCATATGTTGCTTTGAGTAGAGTCACTTCACTTAATGGACTTGTGATAGAAGGATTCAATGAGAAATATATTTATTGCAATGGAGAAGTGACGGATGCACTGAGTAAGATGGCTTCATTTATTGAAGAAAATAACGACAAGAGCAATAATGATCTTGCAGAAGATGATAGTGACAGTACAACCATTATGATGCATAATATTCAAGGATTACAAGTTCATCAAATGGACTTCACATGTAATAATGATATGATGTCATCTGACTTCATTTGTCTGACTGAAACATGGATTGACAGAGAGCTATGTAATAATCTGGATTTGATTGACTTCCAATGGTATCACCAACAAAGATGTAATTCATATGACGGTTCTAGTGCACTTACCCAGATGTTAAAGGAACAGAGTCATGGTGGTGTTGCTGTTTGTGCCAGAAAAGACCGAGTGTTTTCTAGATTGAATATTCCAATAACAAATCTTGAATATATTGCATTTCAGATCATTTCAGAAGTTTCTGTAACTATTGTTGTTATCTATCGACCACCATCTTACGTAATGAAAGATTTTATTGTAGTTCTGAAACTGTTGCTTGATGAAGTACACAGAGTATCCAACAAATGTATTATTATGGGTGATTTCAATGAAGACATTTTTAAACAATCTTGTTGTGTTGAGAAATTGATGCAAGAACATGGTTATAAGCAGTGTGTTACTGAAGCCACTACTGAGAGAGGAACACTAATTGATCATGTTTACATCAAAAACATGGATTCTATTCAAACGCATGTAGTTCCAACATATTACAGCTATCATGAATCAATTGCAATTAAGTTTTAGATGAAACTAAATGGTTATATTATTAGGGCACTTTTAAATTCAGTTCAATAAGATGTGTATTTGATTCCAATACTACCATGTGAGATTTTATCAGTACATAGAAAAGGATAGTGTACATGGGATATAAAATAAAAATAGTTGTAGACACCATGTTTGGATTGAACATGGGAACATTATCGCAATATTAAACATTTTCCTATGACACTGTACAGTGTAAGTGCAGTCATACAAGTATGTCTTGAAGTGAAATTTGTCACTAAACTAATGCAATAAAAGTAAATAAGTTTTTAACAATTTTGTAGGCAGCTTTTAGTTTTTCAGTTTACATACATACACCAATTCTATATTTCATACACATTAGTTTGCCGTTTTGCTAGTAGTTAATATTAGTTGTGAACTGATAAACAAGGTATTGAACACATTGCCAAGCATGGACAATATTGACAACATTTTAAAAGCAGTGGACATTATTGGTAATTACTCAAAACAATTCTTAGCATAAAACCTTATTTGGTAACAAGCCATGGAGAGGTGTTGTTGGTATACAACATGGTGCGAAACGACTCTCTCTAAAGTAACGCAGGTTTTTTTATCAAGAAGTAACTTTCCACGAATTTGATTTTGGGAGTTTAGAATTAGAATTTGAGGTCTTGTTACCAAGCATCTAAAAGCACAGCTTCATGGGACAAGGGTGGTTTATTTTCAAAGACCAATTAAGCTCAAATTTTCACAGGTTTGTTATAATATGTTGAGATACTCAAAGTGAGAAGACTGCTCTTTCACAATTACATGTACATGTGCCAGTAGTGCCAGTGTCTTTGAAATTGTGAACATACATTAACAGAGTATACAAACAACTTTGTGATGTACAAAGTACACATGGTGTAACTTTGGCCATGGTTGCATACATATGTATGTGCAAAATAATACATTAATTGTAGTATGTTTATGGTATATATAATAGAGTGAGATGGTTCATTCATCAGGAATTATATGTGTAGGCAACAAATGACACGTTGGTGACTTTTTTTCTTTTTCTTAGCGGTGACATAGAATTTGTACAATAGCAGCAAGTGAATGGAGGTGATTAACTCCCTGCTTACCAACCAGTTGTACAGGTAAGATATCTGAAAGATTTGTGTTGTTTGCTGGTTGTGTTAACTGACATTGTCAGGCTACAAAAAGGTGCTGTTGCACACTAACACCAATACATTGTAAAAGCACTGTAATGTGCAGTGCCTGTGAGTGAGCCTCGTGGATAAAAAGTCCACAGGCTCATCATATATGTGGAAGTCATAATCGTGACTCCCACAAAATACAATAGATGTGGCTAACACAGGTCATTAGACTTGCCGGTGATAGCAGGTAAGTTTCAATTTGTAGTGAGAAGAACCTGATACACCTTTATGTTTATTTGTGTTTGGTCCTCAGTCTACCAAGCATGGCTGGGTAGTTGTTGATAGGTGACTACTTGAATGATAATTTTAAAGTCACAGGTTATCACTCAAACAGAACCTGATTAAAATAACAGACATGTGTTAAAGAAACTTGCTTTTCAGCACCATGTCTTTGCTTGGTCAAATAATGCATTGTAACATAATTACAGAGCAGTGGTTTACGTTACTTGCACTATTTATAACTTTTACAAAACAAGGTTTTACATGATTGTCAGTATTCAAAAACAAGTTATTATGCCCAATTCACAATTACAAAAAAGCCTGCTGCTAGTTCCACACTCTCTAAATGTGGCTGATTCTTGCACACAAAAGTTAAGTATGTTATGGAATCAGGTAATAAAATATATGTGTGTTGTTTGGTTTTTGTTGATGATATAGGTAACACATGAAGTACCTGACTGTACCATCAACTGCTAACAAATGCAATGGAACTAAACAACATCTGACTGCTTGTCAACTGTATTGACTGTCACAACACTGTCTGCTGTTAATGTTGCTTCTAACTGATGGTGCACATGTACATCAAAACTGATCTAGGACTATACAAGGGATTGTAGCTGGTCACCTTCCTGGCTGTCACTTATCATCTGCATTGACTGTATTCATCTGTGTGACTGTCTTCCATTTGAAGAAGCTGAGAGCACAAACAACTATTGTGTTATAAACTGATGGACTTAGTTTGCTCTCACCTGCTGCTCATCATCTGCATTACATGTATTGTTACTGTCATCTATTCCACCTTTGGATGGAGCTGACAGCAAACTCAACTATGGTGCTACAAGCTGATGGAGCAACTCTACCTCACTAGCTATTTGTAATCTGCACTGACTGTGTTCATTCTGTGTGACAATTGGTTGCAGCTGATGATGTATGACGGTTGTATCTATATGTACCATAAACTATGCACAACCATTTATATAGCTACATGTAGTTATCTGCTTACCATGTGTATGTGGTGAACTACATGTATGCGGTGGACTGTCTATGGACAAGTGTTTTCAAGAAGACAACTTTGCTGCTCATCAGGAGGTCATCACTTCCATTGACTGAACCGTTATCAACCAGTCAAAGAGGTAAAACCACTACAGTAATAATTTGTTATTATCATATATCTCAAATAGACAAATTTCAGTTGAACACTGAAGGCAATGTGTAATAAGCACTATTTAATGTGTGTTTATTTTTACATGTTTTCTTTTCAAGAAAAGAATGATGTACATTGTGAAATGCATTTGTACGAGTCACATCATAAAATTAGTACATTGCCATTTCATCAGTAAAGAATTATTGCAACTAATTTGCAGCACCCTTTTTACCCTTACATTACATGATGGTACATGAAATGTATTTAGATCAACGTAAAATAACCTCAATCCATGTACATGTAAGCGTACCTCTACACAGTTCTCTTTGTTGCAGTCAGTGTATATGCATGGTAAAAATTAATTATCCTATGAGATACTAAGAGGGTGTACAATTGATAGATTTGTATCTACATGTGTATGCTTCAACTTGTATTTGTCAATTGATACATTGTTAGCTCACTAACTAATTGTGCTCTATCTTTGTTTTTTCTTTTCTTTTTAGGAAATCAAATAGGGGTCGTCCCTCAGACTGTGTCAATCAGAGTTGTCAGCAAAGAACATTCCAGACAGGATTAGTGACTGATTGATGTTCCCTCATGACTTTATAAGATCACCTACTCCCTGCTGACATGAACGTGACTGATACACAATATTGAGTTTTAGTTTACCTAAAATGCTATTTTTTTGCAACGAGGGCTTTATTTTTGACAAAAATACACTCGCCAGATAACATGACAATGATAAAGTTCTATGTATTAATACATCTTGACCCATTCAATGTAAGAGAACAGACATTTGTGAGTGCTAATTTTGATCTGCCACAACCTTTGCTGTACACTTTTTGAGTAATGTATTTTAAAAAAAGTTTTTCTACTTAAAAATTGATAAAACCTCATTTTTGAGAAAGCTTTGTGCTATGAATTTACCTCACATGAAATGAATAAAGGTTCACAACTATATCTTCGTCCTTTGGAAAAGACATACAGCTGTAAAAAAATGTTTTTCTGCTTAAAAATTGATAAAACCTCATTTTTGAGAAAGCTTTGTGCTATGAATTTACCTCACATGAAATGAATAAAGGTTCACAACTATTTCTTCGTCCTTTGGAAAAGACATACAGCTGTAAGTGCAGTATCTTGCCACAGACTTTGCTGTACACTACTTGGGAAATGTATTTTTAAAAAAAGGGTGTTTCTGCTTGGAATTTGATAAAGTCCCTTCTTTTGAGAAAGTACATGTATCTTGCATTGACCTACCTTACATCAAATTAGCAAAGCTTTATGACTCTAGTTTTTCAGAATGTTTAGATAAAAAAAAACACTTGATATAAATATTGTCAACAATCAAAAGATTATACGAAATAAAAAGAAAAGAATAAACAAAATCTGTTGACTTCAATGACTTTTTGCCTCTACTTTAGACTTCATTGGTAACTGCTTCGACTTTGATATCGGTTTAATAACTATAAACTGAAACAAACACTTCACTTGATATATCAACAGAAGTATGATTAGCTTCTAAGTTCATTTTATCCAAATGAGAACATTATTATTTAGTTGGAGAGAAGAATGGCACTATGAAGTTGTTCGACAAAATTGCTTAAATAAAGTTTTAGTAGGGGTAAGTTATGTACCCAGTCTTGCCAAAAATAAAAAGAAACATACCAGTGGCTAAAAAGCGTAGAGCAAGGCACTATGCTAAAAAGTTATACTGTTGTTAACAATAAAAACAATAGAAAAATAACTAACAAAGGTGGTCGTTGAAAAAACACAAACACCCCTATGCTGAAAGCAGGTATGTCTAATCATGTGTAATTCCAATAATATTATGGGTCTATCCACAAACCTCCTTTTTGCCAATGGAGGAACCTTTTTTAAATGTCACTACACAAAAAAACACCAATCCACGAGAGGGCGCTATTCAATGAAGGCGTCGATGTGCTTTGGCTTTGTTGGTTCATTTCAGCCACGAAAGCGCTATTTATGAAGGTTTCAATGTGCATTGTTTTGTTTCGCCAATACAATCTAAAGAAAAGAATTTGGATTATACCATGATTATACCAAGTTCAGTTAACAATGACTTACATGTGCAAAAAAGGATACAGGTGCAAAAAAGGAAAAAAAAAATCATAACATTTGTTGAAAGCAGTTTGCCCAATCATGTGTAGTTCCAAAAATATTATGGGTCTATCCAAAAACCTCCTTTTTACTAATGGAGGAACGTATTTATTGCACCATAACCTTCAATCCCTGAAAGTTTCATTGCAATTGCTGATTGGGAACTATGCAAAAAATTGCGAGTACTGAAACAGACATAATTGCAACCGGAAGTAGAGGTCATGTGACGTCACGCACACGAAACAAAGTGAAGACCTAATTAATCCCTACCACTTCCCGCAAACAGAAACCTACGGTCTCGTTTGGCTGATTTGATATAGATTTTCAAACATTTAACATAACACCTTTTAAGATAGGATCATTATTGCACCATAACCTTCAATCCCTGAAAGTTTCATTGCAATTGCTCTTTGGGAACTATGCAAAAAATTGCGAGTACTAAAACAGACATAATTGCATTTGTGCACAAATGCAGAGCTGTTTCGTTAATAAAATTTTCAATTTTTTCCTCTTAATTTGAAATTCTCTTCATTTGTGTAAAATGCAAAGCTGTTTCGTTAAGAATTTTAATTTTTTTCCGCTTAATTTGATATTCTCTTTGCATCAAAGTAGTTATGACCAATCCAGCCTATTTAAAAAAAATAATTTGGATTATACCATAATGACCAATCCAGCCTATTTAAAAAAAATAATTTGGATTATACCATAATGACCAATCCAGCCTGTTTAAAAAAATAATTTGGATTATACCATGTTCGGATAGCATTTTATGACTTAAAGGTGCAAAAATGGAAAAATCATAAAAATTCATGTGATGACGTCATCATGACGTCATTTCACATTTGTAAAGAACTTGTCAATATCCAACAACTTACCAAGTTTCAACATGATTGCATAATCACTTAGGGAGTTATATTAGTTCAAAAAGCGCACCTTTAAGGCCGCGTCACGTGACCCCCGATGACGTCATTGATCTGAAACTTCACACATATGATGGCTGCCTGATAGTTAATGTGTGTGTAAAATTTGAAGTGATTACAAAAAACTTCACCACACACATCTTCAAAAAGTCCATTTTGACGAGTTTTCAACCTGCCGCTAGAGGGCGCTGTTGCAATTTGTGACGTCATCAATAATTTTTTTGAACTGCCCACCCTTGCTAGACACTTACGTCCTCGGAAAGCAACTTCATAACTTTTACCACTTTTGAGTTACAGGGCACTTCCGTTTTTTGCCCGTTTCAACCGGAAGTAGAGGTCATGTGAGGTCACGCACACAAAACAAAATGAAGACCTAATTTATCCCTACCACATCCCGCAAACAGAAACCTACGGTCTCGTTTGGCTGATTTGATAGAGATTTTCAAACATTTAACATAAAACACCTTTAAGATGACGTCACGTGACCATTGATGACGTCATCATGACATCCTTGCTTTAGGATCATTATTGCACCATAACCTTCAATCCCTGAAAGTTTCATTGCAATTGCTCTTTGGGAACTATGCAAAAAATTGCGAGTACTGAAACAGACAAATAAAAAAAAAAATAATAAATTAAAGGTGCAAAAATAAAAAAAATCATAAAAAATCATTTGATGACGTCATCATGACGTCATTTCACATTTGTAAAGAACTTGTCAATATCCAACAACTTACAAAGTTTCAACATGATCGCATAATCACTTAGGGAGTTATATTAGTTCAAAAAGTGCACCTTTAAGGCCGCGTCACGTGACCCCCGATGACGTCATTGATCTGAAACTTCACACATATGATGGCTGCCTGACAGTTAACGTGTGTGTAAAATTTGAAGTGATTACAAAAAACTTCACCACACACATCTTCAAAAAGTCCATTTTGACGAATTTTCAACCTGCCGCTAGAGGGCGCTGTTGCAATTTGTGACGTCATCAATATTTTTTTTGAACTGCCCACCCTTGCTAGACACTTACGTCCTTGGAAAGCAACTTCATAACTTTTACCACTTTTGAGTTACAGGGCACTTCCGTTTTTTGCCCGTTTCAACCGTAAGTAGAGGTCATGTGAGGTCACGCACACAAAACAAAATGAAGACCTAATTTATCCCTACCACATCCCGCAAACAGAAACCTACGGTCTCGTTTGGCTGATTTGATATAGATTTTCAAACATTTAACATAAAACACCTTTAAGATGACGTCACGTGACCAGTGATGACGTCATCATGACATCCTTGCTTTAGGATCATTATTGCACCATAACCTTCAATCCCTGAAAGTTTCATTGCAATTGCTCTTTGGGAACTATGCAAAAAATTGCGAGTACTGAATCAGACAAATAAAAAAAAAAACAATAATAAAAAAAACTTTAACAAAAACAAGAGCTGTTTCGCTGCGCTTCGCTACGAAACAGCTAATAAACTAGACATAATTGCATTTGTGCACAAATGCAGAGCTGTTTCGTTAATGACATTTTAAATTTTGTCAACTGAATTTGAAATTAATTATTCATTTTTTTGCAGCAGTCATGACCAATCCAGGCTATTTAAAACAATAATTTGGATTATACCATGTTCGGATAGCAATTTATGTGTTAAAGGTACAAAAATAGAAAAAAATCATAAAAAATCTTGTGATGACGTCAACATGACGTCATTTCACAATTCACGAGAACCTGCCAATATCTAAAAATCTACAAAGTTTCAACAAAATGGCGTCATTACTTAGAGAGTTATACAACTTCAAAAAGTGCCCCTTTAAGGCCGCGTCACGTGATCCCCGATGACGTCATTGATCTGAAACTTCACACATATGATGGCTGCCTGACAGTTAATGTGTGTGTAAAATTTGAAGTGATTACAAAAAACTTCACCACACACATCTTCAAAAAGTCCATTTTGACGAGTTTTCAACCTACCGCTAGAGGGCGCTGTTGCAATTTGTGACGTCATCAATATTTTTTTTGAACTGCCCACCTTTGCTAGACACTTACGTCTTTGGAAAGCAACTTCATAACTTTTACCACTTTTGAGTTACAGGGCACTTCCGTTTTTTGCCCGTTTCAACCGGAAGTAGAGGTCATGTGAGGTCACGCACACGAAACAAAATGAAGACCTAATTTATCCCTACTACATTCCGCAAACAGAAACCTACTGTCTCGTTTGGCTGATTTGATATAGATTTTCAAACATTTAACATAAAACACCTTTAAGATGACGTCACGTGACCAGTGATGACGTCATCATGACATCCTTGCTTTAGGATCATTATTGCACCATAACCTTCAATCCCTGAAAGTTTCATTGCAATTGCTTTTTTGGGAACTATGCAAAAAATTGCGAGTACCGAAACAGACAAATAAAAAAAAAGTTAAAGGTGCAAAAATAAAAAAAAATTATAAAAAATAATGTGATGACGTCATCATGACGTCATGTCACATTTCACAAGAACTTGTCAATATCCAACAACCTACCAAGTTTCAACATGATCGCATCCAATCCTGTCCACATCTCCTCAGGATTCTTATTGCCTCCGTAGAAAGTTAGAAAAAGCATTACAAAAATAATTTTGCATAATTATTATTAAAATGGATTTTTTTTTTTCTGAACTGAATAATTAGAAAAATTCTGCAAAAAAAACCCACAGGGACTGCATTCACTGAGCCACGATTGAAGCGGATCGAAGTTGACGGATTTGCAGTCATCTGAGAATTGCTCCCCGCTGCTGCATATTATTATTATGTTTTGTTGCAATTTGATGAAATTGAAAGTGCGCCCTCTGGCGAAGCGCGATGGTCTTGGGCTTCCGCTCTCGTACACACGGACCACGTCGTGTGTAATATTCACCGTGCTACAACTATTTCCTCCACCAACCTCGTTTATACGTGTGGGCAGCAAGCGATCGAGCAAGGCATGCTGGGAAAAAATGGTGGCCGAGATCGATCACCACTGGGATCGAAGTTGTTCGTCCACGCATCAACCGAATAGTCTGGTCCCGTGGAAGATTTGCAACAAGTTTCTAATGAGAAAGCGTCCATCATCTTTAGCTTTTATGAACCAGAAAAATTTCTACGAAGTTATGGTAGGCGTACGGGACGATTTTATGTGAAATAATTGAGATATTTACTTGTTTGTGAGAAGTTTGGGTAGATTGTTTGTTTTGATTGTTTAATTCTGAATTATGCACTTGCTTTTTGTCTATATGGTATTCCATTATTAAGGTGATAGGTAGGCTTACGATACGAATCATCGTGAATGACAAAAAATAAATAGGCTAATGTAATGACTATTGTAATTGTATCGTGTCGTATGTAATTGCAATAATGTATTGTACATGTACATGTATTGTTGTAGCACGTAGTACGAAACAGGACACTTCGTACTTATGCCACTACTCGGTACCCTGGGCCCTTTCCCTTTGTACTTTCTTACAAGACACTTCGTACTTTTTTATCAAGACACTTGGTAAATCGTTGTACTAAATCGGTATCTAAATTTATGAGCAGATTGTTATGAAATCTAACTAAACTTAAAAGCAAAGCAAATCAAACCATTATTACCATGTTATTATTATTTTGTGGCACTATTACTAAGGTCGTATGTAAGGAGCTATTTTGACGATTTTGTGATTATTTGACTTTAAAATTAAAAAAAACTTAACAAATACGAGTGGAAGATGCATCCTTCAAATTGATTATTTTTATTTTGTATCTCAACAAACATAAACTTATTATTAAGGAATACATATTTTGAATGAAGGTACGAAGTGACTCAGTCACCTGATGGTCAGTTTGTACCCTGCCCACGGTACGAAGTGAGCAATTTGGTACGGTACGAAGTGAGCAATTTGGTTACGGTATGAAGTGTTCAGGGTACGAAGTGTCCGACATCCAACATTCACGCAGGTTTTCATTTTGTTTACGTAGCAACCGTTTCTCTTTGCATGATTTTGAGATTTGCGCAGTGTAGCTCTAGCGCAAACTTTGAACACAGGCATCTTTGTTGTTCAGTTTTTATTCATGCATTTTGACATTCACATTAAATTGATGATCGAAATAATCGAGTAGCCATTTTGAAGATTGCGTGAATGTTTGATTTTCAAATATTTTTAAACAATATATATGGGCGGAACATGTTGGCGGACATTCTTGACACAAAATTAATTTGACATGAAATAATAAGGACTTTCACATAATTATATAAAAATAACAACTCATGAAGTAGTATTATCTTAACGAACATTAACATACAATAGTCAATACACATTATTTTATTGTTGAAGGTACGAAGTTACTCAGTTGACGGTGCTGACAGTACAAAGTGACCAATTTGGTTACAGTATTGTAAGTGCGAAGTGTCCATGGTATGAAATGGCAAGGGAACAAAGTGTCTGACATCCTTTTTATGAGGTGGCAAGTTTCAGTTGGCTAAATGCTGGTATTGTTCGAATTCACCGTTGATCCAATTGTGCTACCAATGTGATGTGGCAACTTGAGATGGGTATAGAAAAACACATCTTCATAGTAAAGACAGTGAAGCCTTGTACTGATGGAACACAATTGGCTGTATTTTAGATAAATAATTTGTTTAACTCAAAATGAAGCCCTTTTAATAATGTTGATTGTTGGGCTTATTTTAATAATTATGTTGGGTTACTAAAATATTCACATTTTAAGTTGCTGCTGTGAAAAAGTATTTCCATGAGATCATTAAGATGAGATTAGAATTGAATTTTGCACAAACATTTTATTTTTTCTTCTGGGGGGGGGGTTGTGGTTTACATTCAAAGCTGAAAGTGGTTTAAAATGGCATTTGAAGTATGTGTAAAGTAATGAAGTTATTTATTGGCAAAACATTCACAAGTACACACATCAAGTCTGCAAGTATATTAAAAATTGAAGTCAAACAACTAAGGGATGTTTCGGAGAGCATATAGGTTAGAAAAATAACTGTCCAATGCATGTTGTAGTTGAGATAAGAACAACAATAAATTTAGAAATGATGGGTTTAGCAATAGAAGTACACTGACTATTGGAAAAGTTATATTAATTAGGTTTAATTTATAAATGTTTGTAGTTGTAGACTTCTTGGGCATTGAACTAATTTAGAAAAACTGCACCCCAATTTGACGTCTAATTCTAGCCTGGGTCAACCGGAAGGGGGACCATATCTCAAGAAATAAACAATAAATTTTCAAACTTGGACATTGGAGATAAGCCTTGTGTAACCGTGACCCCATGTTGACCTGTACTTCCGGGTCAACCGGAAGTTGGACCATATACAACTGATCTTCAAATTTTCTTCAGATTTAAACAACCGATCTTCAGGAAGTTGGACCATATATGTCAAGTGTTATATAACTGATCTTCACATTTTCTTCAGATTTAAACAACCAATCTTCAAACCTGGACATTGGATATTATTCTTATGTAACCGTGACCCCATGTTGACCTCTTTTTCCGGGTCAACCGGAAGTGGGACCATATCTAAAGTGTTATACAACCGATTTTCAATTTTTTAATAAACTTTGAATACCCGTCACTTAAAGTTGACCCGTTCTTTCAGGTCAACCGGAAGTGGGACCATATCTCATGAACTACAAAACCGATTTCTCAAGTACTCTACAACCAATTTTCAAACTGTTTTTCAGTTATAGACTCCTTGGTTGTTGAAGCACATAATCGAAGCAAAACAACATGGAACAGCTTTGTGTTTGTTCACAAACTCCTAATGTCTAGTTTGTGTTTTATTGTTCCGGAACGAAATGGGGGTGTATGCTGACTACATGTACATGCAATTGATTTGATATAGTCATTATAATTTTAAACATCGTCGATAATTTGTTTCAACAGAAGATGCCAAGCTACCAGAGCCAGATAGGAGCTGAAAATGCAGCGCAGATGAAGAAGAAGGCTGCTGATAGATGTACGTCTCCCCTGTGTGTCCATGTAATGTCTCATTTCACTCCTTCATTCATCTCCTCCCATTTATGTGTCATTTCACCTCCCTCTCATGCTGTGTTGGGGTTTTGTGCGTCTCCCCAATGCAGTAAGAAACCGCAAAGAAAAGATGTATCTGTTAAGAGGTTGGCACCTCCTCGAGACAGTATGATGCAAAGAAAAGGTGTACATGTTGAGAGGTTGGCACCTCCTCGATACATGGAAGTTGAAGCTTTACAAAAAGGTGTACATGTTGAGAGGTTGGCACCTCCTCGATACATGGAAGTTGATGCTTTACAAAAAGGTGTACATGTTGAGAGGTTGGCACCTCCTCGATGCATGGAAGTTGAAGCTTTACAAAAAGGTGTGCATGTTGAGAGGTTGGCACCTCCTCGATACATGGAAGTTCAAGTTGTACAAAAAGGTGTGCATGTTGAGAGGTTGGCACCTCCTCGATGCATGGAAGTTCAAGCTATGAGAAGTGCCACAAAAACAAGCAATGATAAAAGCAATATGATTGAAAGCCATGATAACAATATGATTGAAAGCCATGACAACAATGTGATTGAAAGCCATGATAACAATGTGATTGAAAGCATTGAGAAGCCTGAGAATCCCAGCCATGAGAATGATGACAGTCATAGCCTTGAGAATCTTGAGAGTCACAGACATGAGAACGGTAAGATTAAAAGTTATGAGAAGCCTAAGAGTCACAGCTATAATGACAAGACTGAGAATGCAAGCCATGAGAACGGTAAGATGGAAAGTAGCAGTTATGATAAGATTGAAAACGATGAGATGCTTGAGAAGAATAAGGACAATTTTCAGCTGAAAGGGCCAGAGAAAAGTTGCAAAAAGTGTAAAAGCCATAAAAGAAGTGATAACAAGCAGAAAAAGAACAGTCCATGTGAGATTCACAAATCTAGCCCTCAGAAACGTAAGAGACGAAGTAGTACAAGTGAGTACCAAATGAAGAGACGTGGAGGTCATTGCATTTATGAGAAGGTTGGTAACCATCATGTGTATAAAAAATGTATGAGAAAGACGAGTGTCTTGTTTGTAGTACCAGTGAAGCAGAGGTGTCCCCGTTCATTGAAAAGGAAATTAGTTGAAATATGTTCATGTAAGAAGAGCCATAAACGTCGGAGAAAGAATAGAAAGATACCAACAAGTGGATACACAGTGCCGAGCCACACAAGAGTGACCAAAAAGTCAAAAAAACGCATGATGTATAATTATCGCAAAAATGGTAAATCTGTAGAAGTTCGTATAAAAAAGGAGGATAGACATACACATGAACAGTTGAGGAAAACCATATTTGGTCATACAAGCAGAACTATCAACAAAATAATTCATGCAGATCAAGACAAGAGAACCAAAAAAGTGACAAGAGTAATGAAAGGCAAGATTTGGTCAAAAGCTGGTAAGAAGAGAAAGACTTGTGAATCTAAAAAACAAGAAGTTCAGGATGTCAAAGTTGTAGACCATGGCAATTTATCTATCTGTTGGCTTTGTGATAGAATTGATAAATGTGGCACAAGGAAGATGCAATGTGATAAATGTTGTGTGTGGTTTCACACTAGTTGTTCAGGTTTTTTTGATATGGAGAAACATTTGATTTGTAAGACATTCACTTGGGTTTGCCGTAAATGTGGACATGGTAATTACAGTGACACTTTATTTCATAATTTTGGTATACCTACAGATGAGAATGTTTTTGACTTGGCATGCAGTGGAATGGACCAGTGTTATACTGACGGGTTTATAGTTCATATGGATGCAAAGGACACAAGAATACAAAGCTCATCGATAGTGGAACACAGGTATGTTGAACTAAATGGTAGAAAGCAGTCATTGAGAAAACAATCTGGTGGTTATAACTTAAGAAAGAAAAAAACAAATCCAACTTCCCCCAATAAGCCAAGTGTAAGTGGAAAATTGAATAATAAAGACGATACCCATGACCGAACACAGTCTGAAGTGTTGCCCAAAAGGGTTACAAGATCTCAAAGTTCTAGATCCTCGATGTTTATTAATGAGACTGCAAAAGCAAAGACACAGAGTAGTACCAGAAATGCTTCTAAAACTACATATGAAAAAGAACTACCTCAATGTGACTTGGATGTTATTAAAGTTGGGATGAAGGAATCTGTAAAGCAGAAGGAAACCATGAATCGTAGAGAAGGATACAAAGATAAAACAGTATTTCTTACACACACGTTGAAGAGAAAGGCTGATTCAAATACAAACAATGAGAGCAACAAAATGTCATTCAAAGATGCATGTGATTACAAGTTGAAACCTGCCAAAATGAAATGTACAACTGTGGATAGTAGCCATAAAGTTAATGATCAAACATTGGTTGTGCAAGGCAGTTGTCGTCAAGGTGATGTTAGATTTGGAAGGAATAGTGGTAAGCAGTGTGTGGCAATGAGCCTTAGTGCTATTATGAGGAGTCGAACAAAGTGTATGAAATATTCGCAAATGGATGAAATGGACAATGTGCTGAACACTGGTAATGAGTTGTACGGATTTTTACAGAGAAGTTCAACCATGAGTAATGAGTATCTGCTTGTTAGTGAATTACCAACCGAATTAAACGTGTATGAAAACAACTTCAGTATGAATTATGGGGAACCTGTGACTGGAACACTTAATGAAAATGATCCAAGTTTAGGAGAGTATGGCATGATTTCACTTAGAAATGCTGTAGAACAAACAATTCAGAAATACCAAGCATGTTTTATATGTTTTCATGGAAGCACCTTTGCAGTGATTGCTGAAGATGGTATTTATCATGTGTTTGATTCTCACTCTAGAAATGTCCATGGCAGTCAAGTTGAAGATGGGACAAGCATTATGATGCTAGCAGTTTCATGGCAAGGTGTTTACAGGTATTGTCTAAATTTAGCTCAATCAATGAATCTATCTGTAAATGAACAGTTTGAAATAACTGGTGTTAATCTTTGCATAAGTGACAATGCTCTTACAGGTACACAGGAACATATGCAAGCCAACCTAACTTGTACTGATAGTGTAGTTGATGATTGTAAGGACCGGAGTACAGATATGTTGCAAGATGATGTAGTGGATTTGACTCTTGAGGATGATGACCAATCACAAAGCTCTTCTACTTGTGGATATGGAAATAGTGTAGACGACGGGAGTAACGATTCTGATAATGGGAGTGTGAATTATAACAATTTGAACAGTCATTATATACAAGGTGATGTGCTACATGCAGATACTGGCATGGGTTCTGAAAGTCTTGATATTGAAATCATTGGCCAAACTCGACCAAATGTAATGACATTTTCTCCACTGACATTTGAGGTTCGACAAAGTTTGTGTGATAAGTTTGAAATTGAAAAATCACATTTAAAGTCTTCTTTTGTCTCTGAAGAGTGTGCAGTAATTGGGAAGCCTAATCATGTGGAGAAGATTAGAGGTGATGGGAATTGTTTTTTCCGAGCGATTTCTTATGCTCTATCGGGATCTGAAAACAGTCATATGAAGTTGAGGGTTGCTACTGTTGATCACTTGTTGACTAACCAAGGTAAATTTCAATGTGTTTTGAGAGATGGATTTGTTAGCCTGGAAGACTATGTAATGACACAAAGGATGTATGATGGTGGATCATGGGCAACAGAGCTTGAAATATTGGCAATGGTTGATATGTTGCAAGTTGACATTATGTACATTTGATGACGTGAATAATTGGTATAGATTTTCAGCAAATTATTTTGACAACAACCGTCCAAGTGTAGGCATGGCAATTTACTTGTATCATAGAGGAAGAGTTCATTATGATGTTGTTTTGTCAGTTGCTGAGATAACTCTGCAATTATCTGATGTGAAAGGAAAACCAAAAACATCTTCAAAGCAGTCAGTGCAGTGTGATTTAGACATGGGATTTCAACATAATGATAGTCGGGAAACTGTTGTAAACAAAGTAACAGCAAAAACTGTAGTAAACAAAGTGACAGCAAAAACTGTTGTGAAAAAAATGACAGCAAAAACTGTGAAACCGAAAGGGAAGAAGCGTGTAAATTTGAAGTTAAAGCAAAAATTGGCAAAGGAAAAAGCTAGAGAAAAATACAAAATGAAACACAATAATGATGAATATAAGCAAAAGAAAGCAAAGTACAATAACAATTATTACAATAAAAATGCTGAAACTATAAAACAAAAGGTGAAATACAAATACCAGGAGAGTTTATGTTTTAAATCTGGAAGACTCAGTTCTGAAAAAGCAAGATATCAGAAATCCAAGTATGAAATAGCTGCAAGTAAGAAAAAGATGTACCAAGACAATCCTGCATACAGAGACAGTGTGAAGATCAATAGTAACAAGAAGTACAATGAAAATGCTCAATTTAGAGAAATGCTGATAAGAGATGGAAAATCAAAATATGCAAACAATGCTAACTATAGAGAAAGCTTAATAACCAAGGGCAAAACAAAATATTGCAACAATGCTAGATATAGAGAGAGCTTAATTAATAAGGGCAAATCTAAATATTGCAACAATGCTAGATATAGAGAGAGCTTAATTAATCTAAATATTGCTACAATGCTAGATATAGAGAGAGCTAAATTAATAAGGGCAAATCTAAATATTGCAACAATGCTAGACATAGAGAGAGCTTAATTAATAAGGGCAAATATAAATATTGCAACAACGCTAAATATAGAGAAAATTTAATTAATAAGGGCAAATCTAAGTATTGCAACGATGCTACATATAGAGAGAGTTTAATTGATAAGGGCAAATCTAAATATAGTAACAATGCCAGATTCAGAGAAAGACTACTCAAATACAATAAAGCTAAATATCAGAATAAACTTTACAAAAGTGCACTTATTGAGAGTAATAAAAAAAAGTATCACTTAAATTGTTCTTACAAGAAATATTTAATCCAGTATGGAAAGCAAAAATATCACACAAATAAAGCTTACAAGGAAAATATGATTAATAACAATCGCAAGCGTGCCTTGAATAGAAAGGAAAAGACAGTCAGTATTAGTCATGTGACAGAGATGTTCAGGAAAGAAATTTCACAAGGACCTGAATATGTTTGCGCAGTTTGTTTGAAACTTCTTTTTCGGAAACAGGTTCTGAAATGTAAACAAGCTAAATACAGAGACTGTAGTTTTTTTTCTGCAAATTATGTCCATACTTGTAGGCGAAATTGTCCGCCAAGTTGTCCTGTGATAAAGTCTAGCAGATCATGCTTGTGGATATGCTTCACATGTCATAGGAAACTACTCAACAATGACTTTCCAGCAGAGGCGTATGTTAATAATTTAACACTCACAGATATTCCACAGCAGTTAGATTGTTTAAATGGTTTAGAAAGACATTTGATTGCAATAAATATTCCATTCATCAGAATGATAGCATTACCTAAAGGAGGGCAACATGGTTGCAGAGGCCCAGTTGTTTGCGTGCCATCCAATGTAACAGAAACTGTAAAGTCATTACCAAGAAGTGTAAATGATGATCAGATGATTAGAGTCAAATTGAAGAGGAAGCTGACTTACCGTGGACATTATCAGTATGAGTTTGTCAATAAGAAAAATGTAGAGAATGCATTGCATTACCTAAAACATAATAATGTGTGGTATCGAGATATTGAAATTAACACTGATTGGGAAGATCCATTATTAGAGGATGATGCAGTAAGTGCAGATAGTGATGAAGGAGTAGTTGATAACAATGACAGTGATGATGAAACTGATGAGGATCGCTTGCGTGGAATTCCACTTGATACATGTTTACAGCCAGCAGATATAGGTCAGGAAATCCTGGATCAGTATTTTGATGATGTTCTTTGTGTTGCACCATGTGAAGGAAATAATCCAGTCAGAGTTTTAATGGAAGAAGGCAATGAAGCCAAATGCTTTCCAACATTATTTTCTCAAGGAACTCCCATATTTAGTGATAAACGTGATGTGAAGCTAACTCTGTGTAGATATCTGCATAACAGACTGATGAATGCTGATAATAGGTTTGCAAAAAACACTCAGTACATTTTCTATGCACAATATTTGTTGGAAATTCAAAAAGTGATGTCATGTGTTTCTATTGCACTGCGTAAAAACTCTGGCAGATTGTACAATGATGAAAGAGTAGAAGCAAGAATGATAAATGACAAGGAACAATTGAGGGATATTCTAAAATCTGATAGTGGATACAAGTTTCTTAAACCAATCAGAGGAACACCTCCATATTGGCAAGCAACACAAAAAGATGTTTTAGCTATGATAAGACAGTTAGGAATTCCTACTTGGTTTTGCTCATTCTCAGCAGCAGATATGAGATGGCCTGAAGTTATCAACACAATACTGAGACAGCAAGGTGATTTAAGAGATGTAAATGATTTAGATTGGAATGAGAAATGTAATGTATTGAGAAGTAATCCTGTTACTGCAGCTAGAATGTTTGACAAGCGATTTCGTACCTTTTTAAAAGATGTCATTATGTCGAAGGCTAAACCTATTGGAAAAGTGAAGGATTATTCTTACAGAGTTGAATTTCAACAGAGAGGATCTCCTCATACACATTGTTTATTTTGGATTGATAATGCACCAAGATTAGGACATGATCAGGACAAGGATGTTGTTTCATTTATTGATAGATATGTTAGTTGTGAGTTGCCATCTGAGGAAGATGATAATGAACTTTTTGAGATTATTAGTCGGGTACAGCTTCATAGTCGCAAGCATTCAAAATCATGTAAGAAAAAAGGTACTGAGTGCAGGTTTAATTTCCCTAGACCACCATCTAAACAGACATTTATTGCACAACCACAGCCAACAGATGATGAAACAGAGAATGATGAAAATGATTATAAAGAAAGTGATGATGCAAAAAAACTATTGAAGTTACTTTGGGTTGCAATAAAAGATGAAGAAAACCAACACATGACAACTACTGAATTGTTTGAGCATATTGGTATTACACAACAGGAATTTGAGAAGGCTAACAGTGTGTTAAGCAAGAAGACCACTATTGTAATGAAGAGAAAACCTCAAGATGTTTGGGTCAATTTGTACAATCCTCATTTGATAAGATGTTGGAATGCAAACATGGATATTCAGTTTGTATGTGATGTGTATGCTTGTGTGGCGTACATAGTATCGTATATGGCTAAAGCTGAACGTGAAATGGGTGTCTTGTTGTCACATGCTCAGAGTGAGGCACAGAAAGGTAATTTAGATGCAAAACAGAGTAGGAAGAAACTTGGTTCTGTTTATCTGCATAATCGTGAGGTATCAGCACAAGAAGCAGTGTATCGGGTCTGTGGTTTGAGATTAAAAGAAGGATCAAGAGAAGTACAGTTTATACCTGTTGGTGAGAATCCTGTCAGAATGAGTTTACCGATAAGTGTGATTAAAAGTAAATGTGATGGAGATGATGACATATGGATGACGAGTAGAATTGATCGGTACCTTGCAAGGCCAGATACTGAAGAATTTGAGTCAATGTGCTTGGGAAAATTCTGTTCAGAATATAGAGTAATATACACAGGCAGCAACAATACCAAAGGAGAAAGTAAAAGGAAACGATTGTCAGTTCAAACATTAAAGAATGATTTAGGTTATATTCAGAAAAGAAGTCGAACTGATCCAAGCCGTCATTAGATACCCTAGATTTTCAGTTGTTAAGTGTCCAGAGAAGTACTATCAGAGTATCCTTCAATTATTTCTTCCATATCGTGTTGATGCACAACTGAAGCCGCCAAAGTATGATTTGTATGAAGACTTTTACATGAATGGGTTTGTTCAATTGAATAATGAGCTGCAGTCTGTCAAGTGCATTGTTGAAAAGAATCGATCTCTGTACGAGTCTAATGTTCAGGCACTGGATGAAGCAAAAGAATTTCTTGAGAAATTTGGTCCACAAGAAGATGCATGGGCTCAGATTTGTCCTGAAACAGAACAAGAGAGACTTGAATGCCAAAAGGAACGTCCTGAACCAGTTAATGATTCTGAAGATGAATGTGAAATTCCTGATTTGAAATCTGACAGTAATAAAGAAGTATTCAGCAACATTGAGTCATATTCAGATAGAATGTCCAAGCATGAAGCAGTTGCATTGTTGAGGTCACTGAATGTAAAACAGAAGCAAGTTTTCTATAAAATCAGACAATGGTGTTTGGACACGACAAATGGGAAACATTTAAAGCCATTTAATGTTTTTGTCACTGGTGGTGCTGGGACAGGAAAGAGTCATTTGATCAAAGCAATTTATTATGAAGCAAAAAGACTGTTTGCTAGAATGATGGAAAATCCTGATGATGTATCTGTATTGCTTACAGCTCCTACTGGTGTCGCAGCTTTCAATATTAATGGTGCCACTATTCACAATGCATTCTGAATACCTGTAAATGCTAGATTGCCATACCAGCCACTCGGTGAAGATAAAATCAGTACGCTTCGGAATAAATATCAACAGTTATACATTTTGATTATAGATGAAATTTCAATGGTAGACCAAAAGTTGTTATGCTACATACATGGACGTTTACGTCAGATCAAACAAACAAGAGACTATAGTGCATTTGGTAATGTCAGTATAATAGCTGTTGGAGATTTCTATCAGTTGCCTCCAGTTAAAGGAAAATCTCTGTACCAAAGCACTGTTCAATGTGATTTGTGGAATGATAATTTCCTGAAAGTAGAACTGATTGAGATAATGAGGCAAAAAGAAGATGTGAAGTTTGCTGAAGTACTGAACAGGTTGCGTGTAAGAAAGAAACAGGGCAAGTTAATGCAGGATGACATGACAATGTTGCAATCGCGTGAAACTGGTGAAGATTGGAGTGATGCTTTACATATTTACCCTTGTAATAAGCAAGTTGATGAATATAATTTGAAAACCCTGTTTGCAAAGTGTGTAGACTGTGTGTGTATTTTGGCCAGGGATTTGAAGAAAGATGAAAGAAGTGGTAACATGAAGCGTGCTGAAATTAAAGGAAAGAAATCCTCATTATCTAAATCATTATGGCTAGGTATCGGCGCTAGGGTAATGTTAATGAGAAATATTGACACTAGTGACGGCTTAGTGAATGGCGCAGTGGGGACTGTTCATCAAATAATAACATTAGCAGCTCAATCGTCGCCAAGTTGTATTGAAATTGATTTTGATAACAAATCTATTGGGTCTAAGTTGAAAAGGCAGTCTACAAATAATCCAGATGTGCAAGTTGTACCTGTTGAAATGGTAGAAGAATGTGTTACTAACCAGTATGTGCGACATCAGTTTCCTCTCAAGTTGGCATGGGCTTGTACAGTTCACAAGGTTCAAGGACTCAGTACAGACAGAGCAGTTATTTCTCTTGATCGTATATTTGCTGCAGGACAAGCATATGTTGCTTTGAGTAGAGTCACTTCACTTAATGGACTTGTGATAGAAGGATTCAATGAGAAATATATTTATTGCAATGGAGAAGTGACGGATGCACTGAGTAAGATGGCTTCATTTATTGAAGAAAATAACGACAAGAGCAATAATGATCTTGCAGAAGATGATAGTGACAGTACAACCATTAGTATGCATAATATTCAAGGATTACAAGTTCATCAAATGGACTTCACATGTAATAATGATATGATGTCATCTGACTTCATTTGTCTGACTGAAACATGGATTGACAGAGAGCTATGTAATAATCTGGATTTGATTGACTTCCAATGGTATCACCAACAAAGATGTAATTCATATGACGGTTCTAGTGCACTTACCCAGATGTTAAAGGAACAGAGTCATGGTGGTGTTGCTGTTTGTGCCAGAAAAGACCGAGTGTTTTCTAGATTGAATATTCCAATAACAAATCTTGAATATATTGCATTTCAGATCATTTCAGAAGTTTCTGTAACTATTGTTGTTATCTATCGACCACCATCTTACGTAATGAAAGATTTTATTGTAGTTCTGAAACTGTTGCTTGATGAAGTACACAGAGTATCCAACAAATGTATTATTATGGGTGATTTCAATGAAGACATTTTTAAACAATCTTGTTGTGTTGAGAAATTGATGCAAGAACATGGTTATAAGCAGTGTGTTACTGAAGCCACTACTGAGAGAGGAACACTAATTGACCATGTTTACATCAAAAACATGGATTCTATTCAGACGCATGTAGTTCCAACATATTACAGCTATCATGAATCAGTTGCAATTAAGTTTTAGATGAAACTAAATGGTTATATTATTAGGGCACTTTTAAATTTAGTTCAATAAGATGTGTATTTGGTTCCAATACTACCATGTGAGATTTTACCAGTACATAGAAAAGGATAGTGTACATGGGATATAAATAAAAATAGTTGTAGACACCATGTTTGGATTGAACATGGGAACATTATCACAATATTAAACATTTTCCTATGACACTGTACAGTGTAAGTGCAGTCATACAAGTATGTCTTGAAGTGAAATCTGTCACTAAACTAATGCAATAAAAGTAAATAAGTTTTTAACAGTTTTGTAGGCAGCTTTTAGTTTTTCAGTTTACATACATACACCAATTCTATATTTCATACACATTAGTTTGCCGTTTTTGCTTGTAATTAGTATTAGTTGTGAACTGATAAACAAGGTATTGAACACATTGCCAAGCATGGACAATATTGACAACATTTTAACAGCAGTGGACACTATTGGTAATTACTCAAAATAATTCTTAGCATAAAACCTTTATTTGGTAACAAGCCATGGAGAGGTGTTGTTGGTATACAACATGGTGCGAAATGACTCTCTCTAAAGTAACGCAGGTTTTTTTTTATTAAGAAGTAACTTTCCACGAATTTGATTTTGGGAGCTTAGAATTAGAATTTGAGGTCTTGTTACCAAGCATCTGAAAGCACAGCTTCGTGGGACAAGGGTGGTTTATTTTCAAAGACCAATTAAGCTCAAATTTTCACAGGTTTGTTATGATATGTTGAGATACTCAAAGTGAGAAGACTGCTCTTTCACAATTACATGTACATGTGCCAGTAGAGCCAGTGTCTTTGAAATGGTGAACATACATTAACAGAGTATACAAACAACTTTGTGATGTACAAAGTACATATGGTGTAACTTTGGCCATGGTTGCATACATATGTATGTGCAAAATAATACATTAATTGTGGTATGTTTATGGTATATATAATAGAGTGAGATGGTTCATTCATCAGGAATTATATGTGTAGGCAACAAATGACAAGTTGGTGACTTTTTTTCTTTTTCTTAGCGGTGACATAGAATTTGTACAATAGCAGCCAGTGAATTGAGGTGATTAACTCCCTGCTTACCAACCAGTTGTACAGGTAAGATATCTGAAAGATTTGTGTTGTTTGCTGGTTGTGTTAACTGACATTGTCAGGGTAGGCTACAAAAAGGTGCTGTTGCACACTAACACCAATACATTGTAAAAGCACTGTAATGTGCAGTGCCTGTGAGTGAGCCTTGTGGATAAAAAGTCCACAGGCTCATCATATAATGTGGAAGTCATAATCGTGACTCCCACAAAATACAATAGATGTGGCTAACACAGGTCATTAGACTTGCCGGTGAAAGCAGGTAAGTTTCATTTTGTAGTGAGAAGAACCTGATACAGCTTTATGTTTATTTGTGTTTGGTCCTCAGTCTACCAAGCATGGCTGGGTAGTTGTTGATAGGTGACTACTTGAATGATAAGTCACAGGTTATACTCAAACAGAACCTGATTAAAATAACAGTGTTAAAGAAACTTGCTTTTCAGCACCATGTCTCTGCTTGGTCAAATAATGCATTGTAACATAATTAGAGACCAGTGGTTTACGTTACTTGCACTATTTATAACTTTTACAAAACAGGGTTTTACATGATTGTCAGTATTCAAAAACAAATGATTATGCCCAATTCACAATTACAAAAAAGCCTGCTGCTAGTTCCACAATCTCTAAATGTGGCTGATTCTTGCACACAAAAGTTAAGTATGTTATAGAATCAGGTAATATAATATATGTGTGTTGTTTGGTTTTTGTTGATGATATAGGTACAGGCCTTCATTTTAATAAATCCGAGGAGAGCTGTAAATCGCTCTCCTTAATTCAAGAAAATGAATTAAGGAGAGCGTTTTGCTCTCGCTAACAAAACCCAAGTTTAATGAACACGTACTCAAGAAAATGAACACAAAGTTCACCAGTTGTTTAACTTTTTCTTACTCAATTTAATGAGTTTACTTTAATCATGAAACAACTTTTTTGCAATCAAAATGAATGTTTCGATACATTAAATAGACCCCACCACAATTATGTATATCCCCCAGGCACCCCCCCCCCCTAAAAATAAAAAGTTTGGTTATCCGCTGTTAATGTTGCCACCCTTTGAGAAAAAAAAGAATAGGCCTAAGTAAAAATATGGCAGAGAATGAAATTGTCTGAACTTTTATAGTAATTATCTTTTGTGAATTTGCCTAAAGATAACAGAAAAACTGTCCAAAAAAAAGTGTGTCCGCTATTTTTCAATTAATTTGTTATTTCTTGGGGCTTGTTTAATACTGTAGTTGTCTGTAGCTCTCTCCAGAGCAAAGAAACATTCTTGTCTGTGGCTGTGCACATCGGCACCGTAGTGTGTACATGTACGTCAGCGTAATCCGTATTGGTATTATGAAGCGGTGTGGGGAACCACCGACTGCTGCCGATCGTCGATCGCGCCACAAAACGACCGCGACTGATTAGCCTGCCTTGGCACGGCCAGCTTCACATACATGTACTGCACACAGGGCCGACCACGGACCATACTTTTGTACACTTGTATTGGACATGCAGTTAATAATTATTATACACAGTGCAAACTTATCCATATGCATGAGCTACAACACCATGTGTGCTTGTGATTGGTCTGGAATAATATCTGCATACAATGGGTAGTACGTGGGATCTTCCATATGCATCAGTGCGCGATATGTGACTTGTGATTGGACCGGCGTTGCAAGCGCCAAGAATGAAGGTCGCGCGCTGGCAGTAGTTGTTGCAATGTCGCTATTTAAAATGTACGAGGGGTTTGAGGGCTGGGCTCGAGAGCTGGGCGGGCGGGACTTCAATTGG
This sequence comes from Asterias rubens, assembly GCF_902459465.1. Taxonomy (NCBI): domain Eukaryota; kingdom Metazoa; phylum Echinodermata; class Asteroidea; order Forcipulatida; family Asteriidae; genus Asterias; species Asterias rubens. Next base: position 13,967,358 of record NC_047075.1, on the reverse strand, counting down.
AGCCAAAAATATCCTTTGGGTTGGGGGGGGGGGTGCATACAATTACTTGCGGGTGCGTTCGATTAGCTTTCCCGGGTCGACCCAGGTCTGACCATCCCCAGTGCGTTCGATTAGCTTTGACGTCAAAGCTGTGTGGGCCCGAGTGAGACCCAAGTTCATGACGTCACGGCGAAAACTTTCTCAATGGCCATCATTTTGTGTGTAATTCAGCACATTTTCGCCATTAAAACAGCGTTTTTGTGAGCAACAAGTATTTATTATTCGAAGCAGTGTACCCTTTTAGTTTTATCACTGTGGGGTTGTTAAAGTGTTTAAAGTTGCAGGTATATCTTGAGAATAATTATTTGACGATGTTTTCATGAATCCACGAAAAGTATCGGACGAAATGCACAAAATGGGAGTAGTTCCGGTCGGCTGTCCCTTGGCGTTCTATCTAGCTCATGTCTTGGGCTTGTCCCCCAAATTCTTTTGTCCTGCTTGATTTTGTCGATATATGTCCGACAAACCTTACACCAAATTTTGGTTACCATGACACGGTCATTTATTGGTGCCGTCTCGTAACCATAACTTTCCAAATTCCACCTCAAGAATGTTGATAATTGAACACTTGACAGCTTGATGTCATAATCCAGCATAAGCAAACAAAATTTTCACGTCGAGCAGCATGGGGCTCTTAATTTACTGTGCATGATCCCAATTCCTTTCAAATGTTTTTACTCCAAAATGCGTTTGTCCAGCCAGGTGGCCGGAGATTCCCCCCCCCCCCCCCCTTTACGGCATACTTTTATCATGACAAAATACTTAACCAATCACGAGCGTGTATTTGTGGTACCACACTTTAGTGTAACAGCCTGTCCACGTACCAGTGTGGAATTCTATAGGCCCCACACAGATACGTCTGTGTGACCGGCTGCGGTAAACATCAAGCACGTGCGCGCAAAACACAACCAGTGTGGAATCGCTCACATTCGTCTGTTTGACCGGCTGCGGTAAACATCAAGCACGCACACACGCAAACACAGTCAAAGCAGACTATAATAGGACTCGTTTGCCACTGCCAACTCGCAACATTCAAGTGGCAGCAGGCTTATAAACTCCGAGATTCAAGCGGCTTATTTTAATCAACAATTAGGGTATTGAAAAAAACATGCTCTTGTTAAATTTGTAAGGAGCGCTTTTTTTGCTCTCCTTGGAAAACATTAAGGAGCGCGGAGGAGCGCGAGCGCGATCGCGCTCCTTTAAAATTATGGTCTGTAGGTAACACATGAAGTACCTGATTGTACCATCAACTGCTAACAAATGCAATGGAACTAAACAACACCTGACTGCTTGTCAACTGTATTGACTGTCCCAACACTGTCTACTGTTAATGTTGCTTCTAACTGATGGTGCACATGTACATCAAAACTGCTCTAGGACTATACAAGGGATTGTAGCTGGTCACCTTCCTGGCTGTCACTTACATGTATCATCTGCATTGACTGTGTTCATCTGTGTGACTGTCTTCCATTTGAAGAAGCTGAGAGCACAAACAACTATTGTGTTATGAACTGATGGACTTAATTTGCTCTCACCTGCTGCTCATCGTCTGCATTACATGTATTGTTACTGTCTGCTATTCCACCTTTGGATGGAGCTGACAGCAAACTCAACCATGGTGCTACAAGCTGATGGAGCAACTCTATCTCACTAGCTATTTGTAATCTGCACTGACTGTGTTCATTCTGTGTGACAATTGGTTGCAACTGATGATGTATGAACATTTGTATCTACATTGTATATGTACCATAAACTATGCACAACCATTTATATAGCTACATGTAGTTATCTGCTTACCATGTGTATGTGGTGAACTACATGTATGCGGTGGACTGTCTATGGACAAGTGTTTTCAAGAAGGCAACTTTGCTGCTCATCAGGAGGTCATCACTTCCATTGACTGAACCGTTATCAACCAGTCAAAGAGGTAAAACTACTAAAGTAACAATTTTATATTATTATATATCTCAAATAGACAAATTTCAGTTGAACACTGAAGGCAGTGTGTAATAAGCACTATTTAATGTGTGTTTATTTTTACATGTTTTCTTTTCAAGAAAAGAATGATGTTGCTATTTCATCAGTAAAGAATTATTGCAACTAATTTGCAGCACCCGTTTTACCCTTACATTACATGATGGTACATGAAATGTTTTTAGATCATCGTAAAATAACCTCAATCCATGTACATGTAGGCGTACCTCTACACAGATTTCTTTGTTGCAGTCAGTGTATATGCGTGGTAAAAATTAAATATCCTATGAGATACTAAGAGGGTGTACAATTGATAAATTTGTATCTACATGTGTATGCTTCAACTTGTATTTGCCAATTGATACATTGTTAGCTCATTAATTAATTGTGCTCTATCTTTGTTTTTTCTTTTCTTTTTAGGAAATCAAATAGGGGTCGTCCCTCAGACTGTGTCAATCAGAGTTGTCAGCAAAGAACATTCCAGACAGGATTAGTGACTGATTGATGTTCCCTCATGACTTTATAAGATCACCTACTCCCTGCTGACATGAACGTGACTGATACACAATATTGAAAAGCAGCACAAGATGGTCTGATTTGAGACATAATTATTATAGTTTACCTAAAATGCTATATTTTGCAACGAGGGCTTTATTTTTGACAAAAATACACTCGCCGGATAACATGACAATGATAAAGTTCTATGTATTAATACATCTTGACCCATTCAATGTAAGAGAACAGACATTTTTGAGTGCTAATTGCAGTACTCTGCCACAACCTTTGCTGTACACTTTTTGAGTAATGTATTTTAACAACAGTTTTTCTGCTAAAAAAATTAATAAAACCTCATTTTTGAGAAAGCTTTGTGCTATGAATTTACCTCACATGAAATGAATAAAGGTTTACAACTATTTCTTTGTCCTTTGGAAAAGACATACAGCTGTAAGTGCAGTATCTTGCCACATACTTTGCTGTACACTACTTGGGAAATGTATTTAAAAAAAAAAAAGGTTTCTGCTTGGAATTTGATAAAGCCCCTTCTTTTGAGAAAGTACATGTATCATGCATTGATCTACCTTACATGAAATTAGCAAAGCTTTATGACTCTAGTTTTTTAGAATGTTTTGATCTGCATCACCTTATTAATAAAAATTGTATACTAATGGGACAAAACAACAGTGATATTAACCACTGTGATATACGGGTAACGTAAATGAAATTTGTAAGAACAAAGGCAACTTTTTGGTGTTCCTGAAAATAGAATGCACCAAGTCTGTGAAACATTGTACATGTAAGGCTGCCTACCATTAACGTTTTCCTTGATAGCCAGTATAGTATGGCCAAATAGACAAGTCACTTAACTGCCAAGTGAGTATAGTTCTGTGTACTGTTGCAGTGTGGGCCTCACCTGTGTCCTTATGCTAGATATTTAGATATGTTATTGATGGGGCATACATCCATATGGCCCATGTGTTGAGAAATGCATGCAACGTTTTACCGTGACCAGAAACAGAGTTTGTTCCTTGGATCAAAGTGGTTGCTGAAGCACCTTGTAACCTTTATTATACATAATGGGTCTCTTTAATCAACAATTTCTCAAAAACGGAAAATTCAAAAATATGTAGACTTTATTACCTTTGCTTCTCCTTGGATATGATTTTAATAAATTGGGTTTAGATAAAAAAAAAACAGTTGATATAAATAATGTCAACAATCGAAAGATTATATGAAATAAAAAGAAAAGAATAAACAAAATCTGTTGACTTCAATGACTTTTTTGCCTCTACTTTAGACTTCATTAGTAAATGCCTCGACTTTGATATGGGTTTAATAACTATAAACTGAAACAAATACTTCACTTGATATATCAACAGAAGTATGATTAGCTTATAAGTTCATTTTATCCAAATGAGAACATTATTATTTAGTTGGAGAGAAGAATGGCACTATGAAGTTGTTGGACAAAATTTCTTTAATAAATTAAGTTTTAGTAGGGGTAAATTATCAAGTACCCATTCTTGCCAAAAATAAAAAGAAACATACCAGTGCCTAAAAAGCGTAGGGCAAGGACTATGCTAAAAAGATATACTGTTGTTAACAATAAAAACAATAGAAAAATAACTGTAACAAAGGTGGTCGTTGAAAAAACACAAACACCCCTATGCTGAAAGCAGGTATGTATAATCAAGTGTAATTCCAATAATATTATGGGTCTATCATCAAACCTCCTTTTTGCTAATGGAGGAACGTATTCAAATGTCACTACACAAAAAAACACAGCCACGAGAGGGCGCTATTCAATGAAGGCGTCGATGTGCTTTGGCTTTGTTGGTTCATTTCAGCCACGAGAGCGCTATTTATGAAGGTTTCAATGTGCATTGTTCTGTTTCGCCAATACATTCTAAAGAAAAGAATTTGGATTATACCATGATTATACCAAGTTCAGTTAACAATAACCTACAGGTGCAAAAAAAGAAAAAAATCATAACATTTGTTGTGTATTGAAAGCAGTTTGCCCAATATGGCATAAAGAACAAAATAATTCAGATTATACCATGTTCAGTTAGCAATTGGTGAGTTAAAAGTGCAAAAAATTAAACAAATCATAAAAAATCACGTAAATACGTCATCACGACGTGATTTTACAGTGTACAAGAACTTGCCAATATCTAACAACCTATTAACTTTCAACATAATCGCATTATTACTTTAAGAGTTATTCGACTTCAAAAAGAGCACCTTTAATGTTGCGTCACGTGACCCCCACAATGTATTCCCTACCCAATCCCGCAAACACAAACCTACGGTCTCTTTTGGCTGATTTGATTTAGTTTTTCAAACTTTCTAACATAAAACACCTTTAAGATGACCTCACGTGACCGGTGATGAAGTTATTATGACATCAGTGCTTTAGGGTCACTATTGCACCATAACCATCCATCCCAAGTTTCATTGCATGCTCTTTAGGAACTTTGCAAAAAATCATGAGCACTGAAACAGACAATTAAAAAAAATAAAAAAATAAAGTTTGTTGTGTATTCAAAGCAATGGGAGACTTTCTGGGACGACAGAGGGCAGCAGACTTACCGGGTAAATCCATTGTTCTCAGAATTATTCGCATGTTCAGAACTACGTAAACAATGGAAATTTACCCGGTATGTCTGCTGCCACCTAGCGTTGGAAAGTCTCCTATTTGCTCAAACTGGCATAAATAAAAAAATTATTCAGATTAAACCATGCTCAGTTAGCAATTGATGACTTAAATGTGCCAAAATTTTAAAAAATCATAAAAATTCACGTGATGACGTCAACATAACGTCATTTCACAATTCACAAGAACTTACCAATATCTAACAAGCTACTAAGTTCCAACACGATCGCATTATTCCTCCGGGAGTTATATTAGTTCAAATAGTGCACCTTTAAGGCCGCGTCACGTGACCCCCCACGACGCCATTGGTCTGAAACTTCACAAGTATGATGCTTGCCCGACAGTAAACGTGTGTGTAAAATTTACAGTGATTACAAAAAACTTCACCACACACATCTTAAAACAGTCCACTTTGAAGAGTTTTCAACCTGCCGCTAGAGGGCGCTGTTGCAATTTGTGACGTCATCAATATTTTTTTTGAACTGCCCACCCTTGCTAGACACTTACGTCCTTGGAAAGCAACTTCATAACTTTTACTGATTTTGAGCTACAGGGCACTTCCGTCTTTTGCCCATTTCAACCGGAAGTAAAGGTCATGTGAGGTCACGCACACGAAACAAAATGAAGACCTAATTTATCCCTACCACATCCGGCAAACAGAAACCTACGGTCTCGTTTGGCTGATTTGATATAGATTTTCAAACATTTAACAAAAAACACCTTTAAGATGACGTCACGTGACCAGTGATGAGGTCATCATGACATCCTTGCTTTAGGATCATTAATGCACCATAACCTTCAATCCCTGAAAGTTTCATTGCAATTGCTCTTTGGGAACTATGCAAAAAATTGCGAGTACTGAAACAGACAAATAAAAAAAAATAAAAAAAAAAAAATAATAAAAAAAATTTTAACAAAAACAAGAGCTGTTTCGCTGCGCTTCGCTACGAAACAGCTAAAAAAACTTTAACAAAAATAAGAGCTGTTTCGCTGCACTTCGCTACGAAACAGCTAATTAAAAAAAATAATTTGGATTATACCATGTTCAGATAGCATTTTATGATTTAAAGGTGCAAAAATAGAAAAAATCATAAAAATTCATGTGATGACGTTATCATGACGTCATTTCACAATTCACGAAAGCTTGCCAATATCTAACAACCTACCAAGTTTCAACATGATCGCATAGTTACTTAGGGAATTATATTAGTTCAAAAAGTGCACCTTTAAGGCCGCGTCACGTGACCCCCGATTACGTCATTGATCTGAAACTTCACACATATGATGGCTGCCTGACAGTTAACATGTGTGTAAAATTTGAAGTGATTACAAAAAACTTCACCACACACATCTTCAAAAAGTCCATTTTGACGAGTTTTCAACCTGCCGCTAGAGGGCGCTGTTGCAATTTGTGACGTCATCAATATTTTTTTTGAACTGCCCACCCTTGCTAGACACTTCCGTCCTTGGAAAGCAACTTCATAACTTTTATCACTTTTGAGTTACAGGGCACTTCCGTTTTTTTGCCCGTTTCAACCGGAAGTAGAGGTCATGTGAGGTCACGCACACGAAACAAAATGAAGACCTAATTTATCCCTACCACATCCCGCAAACAGAAACCTACGGTCTCGTTTGGCTGATTTGATATAGATTTTCAAACATTTAACATAAAACACCTTTAAGATGACGTCACGTGACCGCTGAGGATGTCATCATGACATCCTTGCTTTAGGATCATTATTGCACCATAACCTTCAATCCCTGAAAGTTTCATTGCAATTGCTCTTTGGGAACTATGCAAAAAATTGCGAGTACTGAATCAGACAAATAAAAACAAAATCAACTAGACATGATTGCATTTGTGCACAAATGCAGAGCTGTTTCGTTAAGAAAATTTTCAATTTTGTCCACTTAATTTGAAATTCTCTTTGCATAAAAGTAGTTATGACCAATCCAGCCTATTAAAAAAAATAATTTGGATTATACCATGTTCGGATAGCATTTTATGACTTAAAGGTGCAAAAATGGAAAAATTCATAAAAAATCATGTGATGACGTCATCATGACGTCATTTCACATTTCAAAAGAACTTGTCAATATCCAACAACTTACTAAGTTTCAACATGATCGCATAATCACTTAGGGAGTAATATTAGTTCAAAAAGTGCACCTTTAAGGCCGCGTCACGTGACCCCCGATGACGTCATTGATCTGAAACTTCACACATTTGATGGCTGTCTGACAGTTAACGTGTGTGTAAAATTTGAAGTGATTACAAAAAACTTCACCACAGACATCTTGATAAAGTCCATTTTGACAATTTTTCAACCTGCCGCTAGAGGGCGCTATTGCAATTTGTGACGTCATCATAATTTTTTTTTAACTCCCCACCCTTGCTAGACACTTACCTCCTTGGAAAGCAACTTCATAACTTTTACCATTTTGAGTTACAGGGCACTTCCGTTTTTTGCCCGTTTCAACCGGAAGTAGAGGTCATGTGAGGTCACGCACACGAAACAAAATGAAGACCCAATTTATCCCTACCACATCCCGCAAACAGAAACCTACGGTCTCGTTTGGCTGATTTGATATAGATTTTCAAACATTTAACATAAAACACCTTTAAGATGACGTCACGTGACCAGTGATGAGGTCATCATGACATCCTTGCTTTAGGATCATTATTGCACCATAACCTTCAATCCCTGAAAGTTTCATTGCAATTGCTTTTTCGGAACTATGCAAAAAATTGCGAGTACTGAAACAGACAAATAACAAAAAATTAAAGGTGCAAAAATGGAAGAAAACATAAAAAATCATTTGATGACGTCATCATTACGTCATTTCACATTTGTAAAGAACTTGTCAATATCCAACAACTTACCAAGTTTCAACATGATCGCATAATCACTTCTGGAGTTATATTAGTTCAAAAAGTGCACCTTTAAGGCTGCGTCACGTGACCCCCGATGACGTCATTGATCTGAAACTTCACACATATGATGGCTGCCTGACAGTTAACGTGTGTGGCTGCCTTGGCATTTACTTAAACACCAAGGAGTTTCGTCATACTTTTAAAGTCTCTACAGTCCAAAGGATTGAGTATTCATAACCAAACAACATAACTGAAGCAAATGAAGACACTTGTCAAACTGAAGCTTGTGTTGCAATGGTCAAGATACAATCGAATTGGGCTTTCTACACTGGATGAAATTATAGAGAACTTGAGAAATACTTCTGAAAAGCTGGAACTATCATTTTAAAAACAACCACATGTAATGTAAAAAGGCTGCACAATGGAATGCTGTGGGATGGGGCAAGCATGGGCTGCATGGGCTGCATGTAACATAACACACACATGTACTCTGTGTGGGGCTGTGGGGGACGTTGACCTCATTAGCATACACAGGATGACCTTAATGCACTGTCACTAGGCTACTTGGCTTAAAGGTCATGCACTGCAAAATGGGTACATATTAAATACAACTTAAAGGTAATACACATGAATAAGCGAAACTCACTGCACAAACTGCTGCAGTGACATGGCTCCTCAACTGTGCGCAGCATCAGTTATACACTTAGCGCAGCATCAGTAAGGAATTTTTAAGCCATGGCTTATCAATCAATCTTACGGTAAACAGTTCACTTAGTCAAGGTAGTGGTCCGTGTTGGCTCTTCGTCGGGGACGTCTCTGGTCTTCTGAAGTAGACATTTGTCCTGGGTAGGAACCAAGAGTACCAACTTGTGAATTGGTCTATCGAGGATAGATGGAGGGCGCTTACGCCTTCCCTGGCTGTCTCGTTCACCATCTGCCATCAACAGCTTGACGGTCCTCACCTTGTCGTCTTTACTAGGATAAGTATCGATCACTCGAGCAAGGGGCCACTGGTTACGGGTTGTGTCGGTCTCCTTGGATATGACAACGTCTCCTTTCTGGATGTTCCGCTCGGGCTTGGTCCACTTCTTGCGTTCCTGTAGGTTGTGCAAAAACTCTTTCCTCCATCTCACCCAGAACTCGTTAGCCAGATACTGTACTCTTTTCCACCACTTGTGCGAGTACACGTCTTCCTTCTGGAATCTTCCGGGCGGGGGCAGTACAACCTTGGGCTTCATGGTTAGCAAGTGATTTGGAGTTAGCGGTTCGGGGGCGTCTGGAGAACACAGATTGACAGTCGTGAGAGGCCTTGAGTTAATGATGCATTCTATCTCGGTCATAAGGGTTCGGAAGGCTTCATCGTCCAGCTGACTTCCAGACTTCAGGAAAAGAGATGAAAGTATACTACGTACCGTGCCTATCTGCCGCTCCCATACACCACCCATGTGGCTCGAGTGCGGAGTGTTCATTTTGAAGGGGATCCATTCACAGTCAGACTCCAGGAGGTACTCTCTTACTCTGTTTTGGTCCATGTCTGCTAGTGCATCCTTCAATTCATTACGGGCACCAACGAAGGTAGTTCCTTGATCACAGCGCAACTGACGGATGGGCCCTCTTCGGCTTTGAAATCTACTCAGGGCGTTGATGAAGGAGCTAGCAGTAAGGGAATTCGCTGTTTCTAGATGGACACTTCGGGACGCCATACAGGTAAACAGTGCACCCCAGCGTTTCACTTCGCTTCGTCTCTCCCTGATGAAGAATGGACCAAAATAGTCCACAGCACAGTACAAAAACGGGGGCGCAGGTTGAAGTCGGTCCTCTGGTAACTCAGCCATTTTCTGCTTCTGCAGAGGTCTACGGAGCTTTCGACATGTTACACATGAAGCGATGTAGCTTGAAACTGCTGCTGATCCGCCGATTACCCAGTACCCTCTCTGGCGCATCTCGTTGTGTGTAGTACATCTACCCATGTGATGCACTTTCTCATGGTGATGCCTTATCACTAACTCAGAGATGTGATCTTTGCGAGGCAAGATGACTGGATGTTTCAACTCTGATGACACATTGGCTCTTTCAATCCGTCCACCTACTCGAATCAAACCACCATCGTCAAGGAATGGGTCAAGTCTGAAGAGAGAACTAGTCGCTTTGAGACTCTGGTTACGTTTCCGAGCTAACTCTCTCGTTGTGAACTCTCCTCTTGTTCCGAGCTGTTGGAGAATTTCAACTTCATTCTTGAAGTGCTCATACTGGACTTTTTTGAGAATTTCTATCTCTGCTTTCTTCATCTCAGACACCTGGATGATTACTCTCGGTGATGGATGAATGTCAACCACCTTAGACAAACCTTGGGGATTTCTTTGGTGAAGCCTCGTCTTGAACTTCAGACATATAGCAACAGCCTTCTTTGCACGATGCCAACTGGAGAACCGATCAAATCGTGACTTCTCAAAATGGTCAGGGAACTTGTTGTTTGCATCCAAAACACGGGTCGCGTAGACTACAGCTTTCTTCACCTCGGGATCTGTCTCCTCTGGTTGTAGTATGTAGGTTAAAGACATGATATGACTTTTTATATTTAATGATTAAAAAGAAAATAATTCAGTTCAGTCTGAAAGCTTACTGTCTGTTTATAAATAATTTAATAAAAGTATGTATCATCAAAAGTATCATCAGAGAAATAGTTTTGCATATAAATAGCTTGAGATGATGTGAAGGCTTACCAAGATGCGACTGCAACAATTACAATATGTTTACAAAGCTGGACCTCGAACATAAATTTAAAGATTTCTTTTTGGCTGAGAGGTTTATTGGATCAGTGTAGAAAAGCAGAAGATTTAAATGAATAATGGTCACTTCAAACATGCACACACGCACGCACGCACGCACAAATAACGCGCACACATGAGCCCATCATGACTAGTGATAGTATAATAACTTATTTTTGGCAAATTATTTTGTCTTCTGAAATCTGAGTTTTTTTCTAGCCAAACTACACTCTATAGGGCCATTGTATCCTTGGATTTTTCATATTCATTGTCACATTCACACATGCGTACATACAGGACTAGCGCCCTCTAGAGTCTAACCCCTACTCATGTACCTTTCCATCGAGATGGCAGCCAAGTGTTAACGTGATTAAAACTACCAAAGTTCATGATACAAGCTGAGTCCCTCTCTCTCTAAATGCCAGCAGGAGGCATTACATGGTGGCAGCGGTAAACTGAAGAGTTATGTGAGTAGCAAAACAAAGTCATCATCTCAATAAAAGTGTGATTTTCTTGCCGTTTTTGCTCACGTAAACAAAACGTTGAAAACAGAACTGAGAACTTTAGTTATACTAAACTGTATAATACAATACATTACGATGGCGTTCAGCTCTGCAGTCTCAGCCCCCCAGATGGACTGGGAAGCGCCAGATATTGTGGCAACGTTCTCCAGGTTCAAACAAAAGTGTGAACTAATGTTTTGCAGCGTACTAAAATCAGCAAATGATGAAGAGAGAGCAAGTAATCTCCTGCTATGGGTAGGAGAACAAGGTTTAGATAAATACAATAACTGGACCTTTGAAGAAGAGGAAGACAGAAAAAAGCCAGATAAGCTACTGTCCCGCTTCCAGAAACACTTGGAACCAAGGTCAAACCATCGTATCTACCGATACAAATTGCAAGACATGCGACAGAACGTCGATGAGGCAGCTGATGATTTTGTAACGAAGATGAAAACCATAGCTGTAAAATGCAAATACAGAGACGACAAAGAAATGGAAGATCGTCTTGTTGACCAGTTGATCTGGGGTTCGTCACACAAAGACGTACAAAAAGTGCTGATAGGAAGGGACGAGAAACTAACGCTAAATGATGCCATCGACGTTGCTCGAAGCCATGAAGCAACTACAAATCAACTCAAGTCCCTACCAGAAACAAGCCGCAACTCAAACACAGCCGGCAAGACTGAACAGTCCATAAACGCATCACGCACAACCAGATCCAAACAGCCAGGAAAAGGAAACAAACCGCCTACATGCTACAATTGCGGCCGGGTGCACGATCTAAAACCAAAGAGCAACTGCCCCGCCTTTGGTAGTACTTGCCGAAACTGTGGGAAAGAGAACCACTGGCAATCGGTATGCAGATCTGGGAAACCCCCAAAACGCAAACCTCCCCACAAATCTCCACGCAGACGAGTGCATTACCTTGACGAAGAGGAAATTATTGATGAATACCTCACCATTGGCACCATAGAAGTCAGCAGTATTGGTTCATCCGACGACATGAGAGATGAAGTTTTTGCAAAGTTACGCATAAACCAGAAAGGCAGAAAACCAATCATGCTCCGGTGCAAAGTAGACACTGGTGCTCAGAGCAACCTTCTGCCAGTCCATCTTTTTCGCATCATTTTTCCAGAGAAATTGGACAGTAATGGAAATCCAGAGCCCAGCACGCTGGAAACAAGCAAAATGGCACTCACTGCATATGGCGGATCCAAAATCAAGCAACTGGGCACAGTGAAAATTCCCTGCATGTACAACGACACAAAGCACAACTGCGTTTTCTATGTCACTGATGCAGCAGGCCCAGCAATCCTTGGCCTAAAGACATGCCAAGCCCTGAACTTGATCACACTACACTGTGCAGTGGAAACAACAACTGTGGTGGAAAATGAGCAAACAAATAATCCTGTCCAACTTCAACAGGAAAAGCTCACGAAAGATACATGCAGCGGTCAGCGCGTTCACTCCGCTGACCCATCGGTGACGAGAACTGAATCACCAACACCACATCGTTCTCCAAAATACATCCAAAGAAATACACCACTTCTCGAGAGGCCGAATATCGGGAGTAAATCTGACCTCCTCGAAATGTATCCCGATTGTTTCGATGGCACTGTTGGCTGCTTTGAGAATTAAATACCACATCACTCTCGATCCGGAAGCCAGACCGGTTATACACCCACCACGTAGGGTTCCCTTGGAGATCAGAGATAAACTTAAGGGAGAGTTAGATGAGATGGAATCCAAAGCGATTGTCATGAAAGTTTCCAAGCCAACAGACTGGGTTAACTCACTAGTGATACGTGAGAAAGCAAACGGTCGACTGCGCCTATGTCTAGATCCCAAGGACCTCAACTGAGCCATCAAAAGAGATCACTACCCTGTGCCTACTCTCGAAGAAATCACACCTAAGCTATCCGGTGCTAAAATGTTTAGCAAGCTTGATGCCAGAAACGGCTATTGGAATGTCGAACTAGATGAACAATCTACGTACCTCACCACATTCAACACCCCTTTTGGCTGATACCGATTCTTGAGAATGCCCTTGGTCTCAGGATGAGTCAGGATGTCTTTCAACAAAAGATAGACGAAACCTATCGTGGCTGTGAAGGCACTGTGGGCATCGCTGACGATATACAAGTATTCGGCAAAAGCGCAAGAGACCATGACATACACCTTCATGAAGCTATGGAACACATCAGACGTGCAGGGATCAAGTTGAATGCCGAAAAATGCATCATCAAAACGACTGAATGTAGTTTCTTCGGACTGATATACTCACCCGATGGAGTGAGGCCCAACCCAGATAAAGTAAAGGCGGTTGAAATGATGCAGCCCCCAGGTGATAGGAAACAACTGCGAACCTTCCTAGGGCTGGTCAACTACATGGGCCCATTCATCCCTCAATTAGCTGAACACTCCACATCACTGCGGACACTCCTTCGTGAAGATGTTGAGTACATCTGGTCGCCATCACACACAAAAGTGTTCAACTCCATCAAAGCTCTGATAGCATCAGACACCACACTCGCTTACTACGACCAGAAGCAGCCTGTAATACTGCAAGTTGACGCATCAACCAGAGGACTAGGAGCAACCCTAGTACAAAAAGGTCGTCCGATAGCATTTGCATCAAAAGCTCTCACACCAGCAGAGACACGATATGCAAACATAGAGCGAAAATTACTAGCAGTCCTATACGGATGTGAGAAGTTTCATACTTACCTGTACGGTAGAAGATTTTTCGTGGAAAGTGACCACCCTCCACTCCAGCATATCCACAAGAAAAACTTATTGCAGGCCCCACCACGACTACAGCGCATACTTCTGCGTCTACAGGCTTACGATATAGAAATACGTTACAAGCCTGGTAAAGAGATGGTTGTTGCGGATGCACTCTTCCGACTCTCCCCAGTGGAAAAGCATGAGATACCAGAGATGAAAGTCCGTATACACCATGTCGTGAGCGTGACACCAACAAAGTTGGAGCTGATAAGGCAAGAGACGGCCACGGACATGACCCTCCAGCTGCTGAAACAACAAGTCACAGACGGCTGGCCTGACAGCATCAAGAAAATACAATGCTCCATCAGACCATACTGGTCAGTCCGAGATGACGTAGCCATAGAAGACGGCACAGTCCTGGTTGGCAGTAGAATCCTGATTCCAAATTCTCTGCGACAGAACATACTACAACAGATCCACAGCGGTCACCAGGGCATCGACAAGTGCAAGCTGCGTGCAAAATCTTGTGTCTACTGGCCAGGTATATACAAAGACATTGACAATATGGTGACAAATTGCCATGCATGCCAGAAATACCAGCGTTCTCAGCAGCGTGAACCAATGATCAGTATGGAAGTTCCACCACGTCCATGGCACACCCTTGGAGCTGACCTCTTTCACCACGACAAGGTCTGGTACCTGATCATCGCGGATTATTACTCTAAATTTCCGTTTATCCGCAAACTTGACAACCTCACTGCAAGCACGCAGTTCACCTTTTCCCAATTCCGAGCCCTAGCACAGCAGTACGGATTTCGGATCCAAACTTCTTCACCCTACTACCCAGAGGTCATGGATTCATTGAAAGACATATCAAAACAGTGAAGAGAATCCTCACCAAATGCCGAGAGTCAGGGGACGATCCCAACTTAGCCCTCCTAACTCTCCGTGCAACTCCACTCAAGTCAAACCTTGCATCCCCTGCTGAGCTACTGAACAGAAGAAAGTACAAGACGACACTACCTTCAGTACACCACCCCCCACCAGATCGTGACGATGTGCGAGATATACTGCAGGCAGACCAGTCTTCGCAAACGCAATACTACAACAGACGCTCTACCAGTACCCCTATCCAAGAACTCCTCAACGACCAACCCATCTACATCCAAAATCCGATTAACAAAACCTGGAGCCAAGGTAGAGTTATGAGCAAATCAACTACTCCTCGATCCTACAATATGGAAACGGAAAGTGGAAGTCAGCTCAGACGAAACAGGATTCATCTGCGACCAGCTCCCCTGAGTTCTACCAAACCAACTCCTGTTCGCAATGCTCCTTCACAACCCCAGAGCAGACCGCTTTCTAACCGCCCCTCAGGAACACCGACAGTGACGCGATCAGGCAGGAGAGTGAACAAGCCAAACAGACTTGATTTGTAACAACATACCATCATGTTACTAAACACAACAAATAAACACACAATCAGACACACAGTCATACAATAAAGAACAGTTTAATTTGTAAGTTTAATCAACCTGGACTCTTTTAAACAGAACAATGTTTCTCCGGAGGACTGAACTTTTTAAGGAAAAAATGGACTAATGAACATTTTATTTAAAAGATTTGAGATTAACCTTCATTTCCATTGTATTAATCTTTAAAGAAAAGGGGATGTCACATTCACACATGCGTACATACAGGACTAGCGCCCTCTAGAGTCTAACCCCTACTCATGTACCTTTCCATCAAGATGGCAGCCAAGTGTTAACGTGATTAAAACTACCAAAGTTCATGATACAAGCTGAGTCCCTCTCTCTCTCTAAATGCCAGCAGGAGGCATTGAGTAAGCATGGATAGATGTGTACGAATTGCATCTCGTTCTTCCTAAAGTCGGAAACTTAGATTTCACATAAACACAACACTGGGTTGGGGGAGAGGGCTATCATCGATTCCTTACCTGACTTTGTCCTTCCAATTCAGGTGAGCACACTTCTTCATCGGCACGAACCACTTGTGAAGAATTCGAACTCATTTTAGTTTGTAGGCTACTACACGAGATACAGCTAGGACGACTGGTTTGTACAATAATTTATACAATGTAAATACTACAACATTCATTCACAGGCGCGTGCACTGTGATGTGTAGCTGCGTTTGTTGCTAACTAAAAAAATATCTTCTGTAAACTAATGCTATATAATTACTATCCTCCATTCTTTATTCGAGGAAATTTATATTATAATGGAACTAACCCCCTTTTATGCACTTACTACTAGAAACACACATTCTACCTCTACTCAAGACACATGGTTGAGAAAGCCGATATGGATTAATAAAAATAAGTGTAAATACGAAAAATTACAAAAAAATAAATGAATCACGTGAGCCTACACGATAAGGAAAAAATTGCCACTGTCAAAAGACATTGTTGAGGCAATCTATAGGCTATGTACAGTATACCGAGTTAAAGAACCACTTGTCGTAACCCCCCTTTCAACCTTGATTTTGGCCCAAATGTTTTTCCCTGTTTTTGTTGCTCGAAACAGAACAATTAGTCAAGAAAAAGAGACAGATTTTTTAGAATCGCAATAGTTTCCGTGTGGAGGGATGCGTCCGGGCTCGCCGGCTGCCGCATGGCCGCCCGACGGCTGTGTGTAGTCGCGGCCCACCCGGGTTGCTTTGCGCCTGTCATGTGTGATGATCCCAGTATATTTTGTTGTCGTTGTTTACGTTTTCACATAATCCATGTACTTTACAATGTAGGTATAGCTCCACGGACACGATTAAATTTCATTTCATTTGTAATTGAGGAGCTCATACATAGAGCTCATGAGTGATGGCATTGTAGGTCCATAACTCCCTCCGACGAGAGGGTAGTTTTGGGCCAGTTACAGAAAATACAGCAGCTAATTAGGTCTATTATATCATGGATCGGTACCTCCATGATTATTTGGTCAATCGCGGAGGAAGATTCTAAAATGGTAAGGTTTACTCCTTGCTCATATTGAACTATAGGCCTGACTGACTGGTTGCTCCATTTTTTTATTTTTTTTTTATCTTACTGTGAATGATTCCTCTTGTTTTATCTTATTGGACACGACACAAATGTATGAAAATAAACTTCATAATTATCATGTTGTTATAAATTATTTAACAGGTAGCGCTCCATGTTCATCGACAGTACTTTTTCATTTAAGTTACAAGGATAATATTAATACAATTGTTTATGAGCCTGGCGTATTTTCCACGGTTGATGGAGTGTCCCCCCCCCCCCCCCGGCCGTGAGCACCATCATCCCTAGTCTTGGTTCAAGACTCTCCTGGATTTGTCACAACAGGGCGCGCTATCACCCCCAACGCGCTATCAACCACGAACCGCTATCACCCGAGAACCGCTATCACAGGAGAGTCTTGGCACATTCGTTAAATCTACCCCTCCAAAAAGGGGCGGGCTCTGCGGGAAACCTACGCACGCGCATTATGTTTCCCCCGATGTTGGGGGAGATTTAACGAATGTGCCAAGACTCTCCTGTGTTCGTGGTTGATAGCGCGTTGGGGGTGATAGCGCGCTTTCTTGTTACAAATCCAGGATAGTCCTGAACCAAGACTACATCATCCCTAGCCCTGTTCAAGTTGAAGTAGTAAAAGAGAATGCTGATGCTGTGTATGTATCAAAGATATAGAGCTCTGTGATGTTAACCACACATACATGATTGTACACGCACACACCGCGCGTGTGACGGAGGGCCTCATTATTAATGCAGATGAACCTTCGGTGACCTTTCAGTAAACAACCACAAACGGCCAACTCGCAAAACCCTGAGTACGAATGAGTATTTCAACGGCTGTCCGTGCTGAAACGCATGAGGGCGACATTCAAAAATCTATCCACGGAAATTTGCAAGCCTGGACCGTGCATGGATATTTGAATGATTTAGCGGCAAAAGTGTAATCGGTTTTTCACTATTTTCTCGGGACTCAGATGGCCGATCGATCTAAAACTTCTACAGGTTTGTCAGTTTATGTATATGATGGATTACATAAAGTGCTTACACTGCAAGCAACTATGTTATTGGTAAAACCAATTCTGTTACGTTGCTTTAAAAAAAAGGAATACACTACACCTAAAAGAGAGGGAAAAGGTACAAAATAGCAAGATAAAGGTAGGTAGGGGAAGGCTGGGAAAGATTGAGAATCAATCTGTTTAAAATTGTTATTTAATCACAATTTTGTTGAAATCAACACCTGATGTAATTGTCTAAAACATCTTTTAAAATGTGAAACTTAAAAACTATAGTTTCCCTTGTGGTTTATGTTGATATTAAAAACTATAGATCAGAATGAATGCAATTTTCTAAAACACAACAATTTTAACTCACAGCCCCTCACGACAACTCAGGACAACAATTTTAAATTGCACTTTAACAGAACATTTGAACATAAGTCAACCGGCAAATATATGCACAAGAGTCATATGCACCAAAATTACTTTCAAACTGTTGAAAAAATGTATTTTTAAGTGTACAAAAAGTGTTTTTTACCCCGATTGAAACTTAATAATTGTATCTCTTCTTGATGATTTTGAATACAAATCTGATCAGCATTCCTTTGAAAAAAGACAACATCCTTAAACGCATTATTTGTGTACTTGTTCTACATTAAATGAAACTAAGATAACAAGTAACATACCAAATTCTTCACTCTCCATCTCTGTCAGCCATTGTTCGGGTACTGTGGTTGCCGCCTTGGTTGAGTTCTCTGAAGCACCTCTTGACTTTGAAGGTCTTGGTTTGGTAGGGCTGTCCTCACTCTCAATTTCGGTGAGATAAGGGATCCTTGACTTGTAAGTTGCCAAGACAGAGAAGGGTATGTCACTGTCATCACTTTCAATCTCTGTCAATAGAGGCTGCTTAGGAAGAGGGGAAAAGCTTACTCGCAATCCCCTATTTGCCATCTAAAAAAAGAAGAAGAAATACAGTTATTAAAATCAAGGTTTATGAGGTGACATAAAAAGTAGTGACCAACTGGCGAATGATGCACATTTTTGTGATTACCCACCCAGGCCTAAGAATAGCCTCTTCTTCAGTAGACAGCAGGGTATAGGTAGGGATTAAGTTTTTTCGTAACTTCCTCAGCTACTTTATTTTTCACAATGAAAAATTGTGATGATCCAGTATCCAAATACACATTTTGTAATGATTCACTTGACTTATACACAAATGGCAAATCACACATTTCCTTTAAAAATGCACAACAAATTAATGTTTTAAGGTTTGCTACATTACGAAGTTAATTGTGCGTATATAATTTGAAAGACATCAATCATATGAACGCTAATTGTTGTTCATTTTGATTCTAGGATGTAACTTCAAACAGGGTATCCCGAGACCATTCATGGCCTTTGTCCGGGACGCACTTGAGTGGAGGGAGAACACCCAAGTACCGACTATTTCCAGTGAAAGTGAGGCGCCTCATATCATAACAAATGATGTGTCTCCGGTGGTGTTCCTGTCCACATATGACGAAGAAGCTCTCCTGTATGTGGCTGAATTTACCGGGATTGTGGCGATTGTAGAAGACATGGAGGTACCATTAGATTAAATATGCTTGAATAAATAGTCTTTACATGTCAAATTTTAAAACAATACCGTGTAACATTTCCTTTTAATAGTGAATTGATAACAGAAATCTGTTGTACTGTTTGAATTTTGTCCACCATACCTCAAAGTAGCTTAAAAAAGTGTTCGGCTTTGGATACAAAAAAACATTTTCGTGACTTGTTTTACCCATGTCTCAAAAACCAACAGCACCTCAACAAATATAGCTTTCAAACTGTGAGAGTTTAATGTAAATATGTGGCCATTGGGTTTTGTGTCCTACAAAAAGTACCCAGACCCTTAAATGATAAGACGTTTCAACACCACTCAACAGTACACTAATTGCTCTATGATGATGAGTCCAAAGGGTCAAAGTCCTG
Source organism: Asterias rubens (assembly GCF_902459465.1). Taxonomy (NCBI): domain Eukaryota; kingdom Metazoa; phylum Echinodermata; class Asteroidea; order Forcipulatida; family Asteriidae; genus Asterias; species Asterias rubens. Next base: position 13,947,344 of record NC_047075.1, on the reverse strand, counting down.
CTTTTGTGCTATTTGGGTAGTTTTCTGTGTTGAGTTCGGAGCAGTGTTGCCAGCTGGGATGTAATTGCTAAAGTGATACAATTCGATTTAGAGAATTTTTTTTTTAAATTGATTTTAGGCAAGCACGACTGACTTGGCTGACATACAGAAGATGGCTCTGAACTCAGGTCAGCTGGAGGGGAACATCTTCGTCAAGACATCCTCTGACACTATTTCAGGTGCGAGGATGTTCTTTCATACCAATAAGTTTCAAGGAGTAACTAACCTTTACAAGTTCCAGATGCAAAAGAAAGGTAAAGATACGAATGTACAGCCAAACAATCTGTTCTAGTTGCTCAGTGGTTGCAGTCATCTTCCTTTAAAAAAACTAGTTGTACTGGTAGGATTTAGGTTTGTAAAGAAACAGGACCACCCTATATGAATGGCATCGCATTTGTACATCCCACATTTTATTTATCTTTCTGCTTTATAATCGTTGATAACTTTCCATAAGAAACGGTTGGCACTTTTGTCAAATTCGTGCCTATGTTTTTTTATTTCTTGATCAAAGTCTGAGATGGCAGAGCTTTAATCCATAATCTCTTAACAATGGATTTGCAACCAACCCTCATTGGCTTTTGTGCTTGGTGTTTGCCTACTGAAACCAATTTCCTTTGTGCTGCAGCAGCCATTTTTAATGAGTAGTTGGGCTCTTTATTGACCTCTTGATTAGCGGTTATTCATGACTGCACCCATTCATAAGACCAGTAAGGGTACATAAGGGCTTCGTAGGTCCAACCTGATTGAGGTGTCAATACTTTGCTCCAATGAATGTTCAATCTATTTTTTGTTAATTGCTAATTTATTGCAGTATATATCCTCTTCCTAATTGCCATCAAACTTGCACAAGTTACCTGTGAATAAATCAGTTTAAAATAATGTGTCTGGAAAATGCTTATGTTCTCTTTCTCTTTGAATGCCAGTTATGTTATCCATGGTCAAAGCCATTTGGAGGAAGGATGGAGCCAGAACAGCTTCAGATGACATGCCAGATTACATGACTGAAGGAGGCAGTGGTATGCTGGACCATATCTTCAAGGACATCAACCATGGTGATTGGATTATGGACACAACAAACAATGATAGGTCAATTTTAAACTAGACAGTTCCTGAGTAATTTGCACTGCTGTAGCAAGTTGAACAAAGTGTGTCCAAGTTTCAATACAAAAGCTTAATATAGTGAGTTGTAATATTTTTACTCTTGGGAACATATAATACAAAAACAAAGACCACTTTATAGCCAGCTTGGAGCAGGCTTAAGACTTAAGACTGGCTATAATTATAGACCAAGCTATTGCAACCGGTCTATAATTAAAGATTCTGGTGGTTCTGGTCACAGGCCTAAAATTTCATCTTTCAGAAGGACTTTTTCTTTTTGAAAAGGGCACTTCCAGTTGAAAATTATTGAAGGCTATTGGAAACCTATAGTGATGCATATCTGTCCATTAACAACAATGACAACAATGATGACAACATTGAAATTCGATACAATTTAATTTATTATATTGTTGCTTGACTTTGGATGCTGCAATCAAAATCAGCAGCAGCTATTGTGGGTTGTTGTCTTACTATCTCTTTTTTTTGCAAGACGAAAGATTATAAAGACTACCATTGTTACAAACAAAATGCTCGCAAAAGTATTGGTCATAACTTATATTGACATGTGATCTCTCAAAAAGACATAAGTCTAGCAAAGTCTAATGAAAGCATGGTTTTTTGTACTTCTCGTTTTAACAGGTGAGGCTACTCTTCTAGCAGTGAAAGCTCAAATAAACGTTATTTCTATTCAACCAAATGCCACAATGCAGGGGGAGTTAAAATGCAAGGTCACTGCTCTCCTGCAGGTAAGGACAGAAGAAGACAACGATGCCTAGGACAGTGACACCAGTATGTCTCTTGAGGAGGATTCCATTTAATTTAGACCACACTTGTACCCACATACAACAGAACTGTTTTAATTAATTTAATGGTGTTTTTCAGAGATCAGTTGAATTTACCTCCTTCTAAAGCATGCTCCCTGCTGAGAATGCTTAACTGAAACCTAATAACATGATTTGACTACAGTCAGCACTATGTGTTTCAACAAAATAAGAATTATTGTATTAGCGATATGATTTATTTACTAAAAAGCCTACATTATCCGAAACTCCTTAAAGTATTTTTAACTATATGCGGGCCAGCCTTAAATGATTTTTTCTTTCTTTTTTCGAACACTTGACACCTTTGGACATTTTTCATAGACCAGGCAGTTTTCTCACTTGGTATATCTCCAAGTAGGTAAATAGGTAACTTCAGAGGGAGCCGTTTCTCACAATGTTTTATTCTCTATTGCTCATTACCATTAATTGCGAGCAATTATTTTGAGTAAGAAATTGGTGGTGAATGACCCTGTATCCTCTTAAAAACATGCATTTTATAGACTTTATGGAGTAATTGCTCGACATTGGGTAAAATGTGTACCCTTTTGGTATTAAAAAAGGATCATGGTTTAATGTTCGGCCAGTTGTAGAAATTGGCTGTCATAAATAATTATCTTTGAACACTTTAAGATCCCTTATTGTTCTTAGTTATATTATGCAAGCAAATAGTTTATATAATGTACATAAGATGAGTTTACCCCTGGTTGAATTAAATTTGGGTTTCATACACATAGTATTTTTCTCCACGTTTTTGTTTATTGTTTAATCAGTAGTATCCCACATTTTTGCAGTCTAAACAGAACCTCAGCCAAGTCTCGTACGTGGATAATATTATCTCGTGAGAACTGGTTGTATTCAGAGATAATATTATCCCACATTCAGCCCTAGCCATGTCTCGGACCTGGATAATATTATCTCGTGAGAACTGGTTGCATTCAGAGATAATATTACAATGTATTCCACATTCAGCCTTAGCCGAGTCTCGAACCCGGATAATATTATCTCGTGAGAACTGGTTGTATTCAGAGATAATATTATCCAACATTCAGCCTTAGCCAAGTCTCGGACCTAGATAATATTATCTCATGAGAACTGGTTGCATTCAGAGATAATATTATCCCACATTCAGCCTTAGCCAAGTCTCGGACCTGGATAATATTATCTCGTGAGAACTGGTTGCATTAAAAGATAATATTATCCTACATTCAGCCTTAGCCAAGTCTCGGAGCTGGATAATATTATCTCGTGAGAACTGGTTGTATTCAGAGATAATGTTATCCAACATTCAGCCTTAGCCAAGTCTCGCATCTAGATAATATTATCTCATGAGAACTGGTTGCATTCAGGGTTAATATTATCCCACATTCAGCCTTAGCCAAGTCTCGGACCTGGATAATATATCTCGTGAGAACTGGTTATATTCAGAGATAATATTATCCCACATTCAGCCTTAGCCAAGTCTCGGACCTAGATAATATTATCTCGTGAGAACTGGTTGCATTCAGAGATAATATTATCCCACATTCAGCCTAAGCCAAGTCTCGGACCTGGATAATATTATCTCGTGCGAACTGGTTGCATTCAGAGATAATATTATCCCACATTCAGCCTTAGCCAAGTCTCGGACCTAGATAATATTATCTCGTGAGAACTGGTTGCATTCAGAGATAATATTATCACACATTCAGCCTTAGCCAAGTCTCGGACCTGGACAATATTATCTCGTGAGAACTGGTTGTAATCAGAGATAATATTATCACACATTCTTCATCTAGTCATAATCATCATTTATCAACATCGTTCAAAATTATACTTTAACGACGGTTTCAGAAAACAATGACGAGGTCCTAAATTTTTAAAGGGGTATTTTTAAGAGATATTTTCTGGGTTTATTTAACTCATGTGGTAAGGAGTCCAGAGCCATTTATCTTGTCGACGAATCACTTACACGCATAGTGAACCAGTTTGAAACCGTGTTGTTGTGTTATGTTTTTACTGTTTGTAATAATCATTTAATGAAAGTTAATGGAATTCTATGTTCCAACCGAATTCTCAATTTTATAGAAAAAACGAAGTTCATATGAGTTCACTTTGGTAGTATTTGGTGTTTTTCCCTTGGTTACTGAAGGGTTTCGATACCCTTTTTTTTAAACACCGTCTCGATAAGTCCTCTTAAAGGGACACACCGGCTGAATAAGGCTATTTGTGCTACAAAATAAACTAAGATGTGACTTCAGTGTTCTTCCAGGAATAAAGAGTAACAATCCTTTAAAAAAAATCTTCAAATTTAGCCGTTTTTGAGCATTTGAAAACAAAAACGAAGGTCGCCGGATTGGTTTAACAAACAAGTTGTACAATCACGTGACCTATCGGGCTAGTTTTACTTACAGCCGTCTATATTAACTAACAAACAAAATTTAAATCTTTTTTTTTACAAAATTATAAACGAGTAATGACGAAAACATTATCATCTATAAAAACATATTTATGAAATCTCAGTCAAGTAAAGAATAGTGCTGACAAAAGCAAGTTCGACCTACTGAAACAAACGGCAGCCAAAATAAAGGAGCTAGAAACAAAGATGAAGGAAAGTAACACATACATCAGAGAATTGGAGCAGCTAAATGCATTGCTGGAAACTAACATCATTCACACTTTTGAAGGGGGAAAATTCGTCAATGAACTCAGGGAAACGATTATGGTCCTCCTCACCGAATGCAACGTCAGTATTTCCAAGGTCTCAAAAGTCTCCCTCTCGAGGAACTTTACATAGAATTTTGAACAAAGCAAAGTTTGTTGCGCAGAATCAGATTTACGAACATGCACTGTTAAAAATTGTGTACATTTACAGTGGATTACAGTACATTTATGTAATAAATCCACAGCAGAAACTTCTGTATTTAAAGAAAGTTGTAAATTTACAAGAAATATACCGTAGAACAAGAACAAATTGTTAGGGGACAAAAGTTACACTAAATAAATGTAGTAATACACCATTTGTTTTTTTTTTGCGCTGTATGTGAACAATGAATTATGACTTATTGCTGCCCGTGTGTACTGACCAATAAGATTGGCCCGTTCTATGACGTCACAAGTTTTCATCGAGTGAAAACATTTTTAAATGGCCGACGATGTCCGTAAAATTTGAACACGTATAGTGCATAGGCGGCGCACGGGCTATACAAAGACGACTTTTTATAAGAGAACCCCAAGTGATCAGCATTGCTGGATGCATGGATTACACTCTATTGTTTAATAAATAAATAAAGGGCCCATACAAACGTTTTGAGCTAACGTTAGGATTTGTATTGTACTCTGAGGGTTTACCCTCTAGCCCTAAGGTTTTTAAGTATTAAAGCATAAAAACACTAACGTTAATGTTAGGATACAAATTAACCCCGGAAATGGGCGATAGGCCTACGCCATTTTCAGTTCAAGAGCTCGAGCCCTGAACCATGCAAACGGAATGCAAACGATAGACAACGAGCCTTGCTAGCAATCAAGCGCAAGACGTCGCCATACACAATCATGTGTGTGTTTGTATTCACTATTATGTACATGTGTAAATGTGCTGTACAGTACACATCACACAGGCACGGCACCATCGATCGTTACGACACTAAAAGAAGTATGCCAGTATCAGCTTGTGCACATGCGCACATATGTGTAAGAGATTCTATGGCAAAACTTTTTCCCTGGTATCATGCTTTTCACTGGTATAGTTCGTACAGTGTTTTACGGAACCAGGGACTCACATCAGCTGTTCGATCTGGCTGGCATGAATAAAAGAAGTCGTCTGGGCGGGAAAAACTTTTGGCAGAAGTTGTCTGATGAGAGCATAGAGCAAGGAGATGAAAGCTTAATGGTGCTTGTTTCTGTTTATAAATGTAAGTATCAAGTAGTCTGATGTTAGTACTGTTTTTGTGATCATGCTGAGAAATTGGTTTTTAACATGGGAAGAAAGTTTTCTATTTATATTTGTTTGTGATAGGCCTACGCCGGTACGAGTACGATAATGTTAACGTTTGACAACACACACACTTACATGACATACACTTACAGTTACAGGACAGGCATGTAGTACTAGTGTAGTAGTAATGCCATGACATGGATGTAGTTAGGGCTCTGACTGAGTTTAACGTGAGGCCTTTAGTAATGTAAGTTTACCAACCATGCTTAACGTTTACGTCCCGGTGAACTGTCAACTCAATCAAAGCATGCTCCTCACCTCGTGAACAATGAAGGAGTCATCATCATGGGCATGTGGTTTTGAGAGCCTCCAGAGTTCATTGTCCATAATAATTAATATGATAAGTATATTCAAAACCATGTAACCGTGGTCTACAAGTGGTTTAGAGTCAGACTGGAGGACTTGCAATCACAGGGTTGTGGGTTTGAATCCCAGGCCAGGCTGACCGTTGATTTCACAACCTAATGTTGTGACGTTATCACTATCATCAGTCACTGGGCTAGGCTAGGGCCTAACTTAAGTCCTAACTTGTCGTTATAATACTATAAGTAGCTTATACATGCCTATCATCATTGATTCAGACTATCGACATTGTCGTCTAACGTTAAACTCTAACTTAAGTCTAATGTTAACATTACGTTAGCCCTGGTCATGCTTTGATAGGATGACATCGGTATCTGTTAGTGTTATACTGCTAATACTAAAAATGTTGCAACTTTTGCAGAAAAAACATATTTGCTTTTTGACACCAGCGTTAGGCCTAACGTTTAAATGCTTAAAAAAACAAAATGGTACAACAAGGACGCAGTCACAAAAATAGCAGACAACAGACGACAACATGTAGGCCTACTGACAGCTTGGTTTTGCGTTATCATTTTTAACGTCCAGAACTAATAAAAACTAGGTTAACGTTAATACTAGCTAGGCAGTAGCCTAGGGTGGCCAGAGGCATTTTTAATTTACAATTTCTTTTTTTTGGGGGGGGGGGGGGGGGCTAAACGAAATTGGTTCAAATGTCAGATATGGCCTGAGATCACATCACAGAGCATCCAGAGTCCAACATTTTTAAAATAACACAAGTAGGCCTACAGCCAAAATCAAGGAGAGTTGTGTCTTTCTTATGCGAAAACAGTTTACATAGCATTTTCAAATTACAGATACTGTACATAGGCCTATTAATTTTCAAGCTAAATTTTTTTTGTTTAAACTTTTTTTTATAGAATGAATCCTTGCAACTGCGGGTTCCTTGGCCAAAGGGCTGATTCATATATAGCCCATTGCAATTTCCATCACCAAAGCCAACCCAACTTCCAATACAACTGTCCAGTTATAGGCTGCTCACTCGAGTCATATGCTTTCGCAAACTTGAAATCTTTTCGCACGCATGTCATCAAATTCCACACAAATGCAAGGAACCAAGGAGAAACTGCACAACTCCAACTGGTAGAAAATGGCCTATATAAATGTACTCTTCAAGTGTGTCAGCACCAATGTGCTGACCTACATGAGCTGAAAAAGCACCTTGTAGTGCACATTGAAGATGGTTTACAAATCAAGTGTCCATTTCTGAACTGTGCAAGTTCTTTCAACAGTGTAAACTCTTTTCGGAGCCACAATTCTAGGTATCACAAAAGTGATTTGCATATTGCTACTGAATATGTAAATGGGCCAGGAACAGATCATGTTAACAATGAATTTGAAGTAATTGATGTTCAAACTGCTGAAGATGACACTCAAGATTATGAGGAACAATTTGAAGATCGGTTTTTGAAGAAGGCTGCGCTTTTGTACATGCAGCTCCAGGCAAAGTATCATTTACCAAATAAAACTATACAAGTTTTGATCGAGAATGTTTGTGAACTACATGGGTTTGCAGATCAACAGAGGATACATTATATGAAAGATCAACTTCTTGAAGGTGGTTATGAAAATGTTGATGAAATTGTTGATGCACTAAACAAAAACAACATATTTGAAAATTTACACAAAGGATATTTGCGATCAGAATATTGCAGAATGAGACTATATAAAAGACTGTTTAATTATATTGAACCTGTTGAACTGTTGCTAGGACACGATGACAATACCAATAAAAACTGCTACATGCATTACGTTCCCATCAAGGAAACATTGACCAATCTACTGTCTGACACTTCAGTCTATGAGCAGTATAAGAATCAACCGCCTCCCGAGGATGGTGTATTTTCTGACTGGACAAGTGGTTCTTGTCATAAGAAGTCATTTTTCGCAGAAGACAAAACAGCACTACGTCTCATACTATATCAAGACGCTTTTGAAGTGGCCAATCCGTTGGGCTCTGCCAGGAAAAAACACAAACTCCTTGGGGTTACATGACCTTAGGGAATGTTCACACATTCAATAGGTCTAAAATTGATCAGATTCAGCTTGTTCTGCTCTGCAAGGAGTCAGACTATAAGAAATTTCCAAATGAAGTATTTCAACGGGTCATCGATGACCTCTTGGATTTGGAAGCAAATGGTCTAATTGGCCCAGAAGGGCAAAGGATAAGAGGTTTTCTTAGCATGATATGCGGGGATAACTTGGGCTCGCATGGCATTGGTGGCTTCCTTGAGAGTTTCTCTGCAAATTATTTTTGCCGTTTCTGTTGCATTCATGAAGAACAGTTCCATGAAGACCCAGTTGCCCTTGGAGATCCACGAACAAAACATAACTATCAAGCATGTGTAAACAGAGTCCATCTTGACCCACATAGTGTTCCAGTAATGGGTATTAAATCAGATTCCCAGTTCAATCAACTGCAGTATTTTCATGTGACTGATGGACTTCCACCATGCCTAGGGCATGACCTGTTTGAGGGAGTTGTGTGCTATGATGTAATGCTGTATTTAAAGTATATGGTACACACTAAAAATTGGTTTGACTTTGGATTGATTAATCAACGTATTAGTGAATTCCACTTCCACGGCACTGATAAGAGTGACATACCAGCACACATTAACATTACAAATAAAAGACTGACAGGTCATGCTGTTCAAAACTGGACATTTATTAGATATCTGCCACTTCTCATTGGAGATAAAGTAGATTCTAGTGATGATGTGTGGATAGCAGTTATAAAACTTAGGGAAATGACAGTGTTGGTGACAGCACCTTTGCTTTCCAATGGACAAGTCGAATATCTACACAGCTGTACAGAAGAGTATTTACTAGAGCGTGCAAGACTGTTTCCTGATACTAGTTTGCGCCCCAAACACCACTATCTCCTTCACTATGCAGAACTTATTCGTCAGTTTGGACCACTTATCTGGGTGTGGACTCTGAGGTTTGAGAGCAAACATAAATTTTTCAAATATGTTATATCATCCTCCCAAAATGTTATACATGTCTCAAAAACATTATCTACACGACACCAGATGCTACAGGCTTCATATAGCACAGGCAGGCTGTACCCTCCCAAGCTACAAGTGAAACATGCAACAGAATTTATAAAGGGTTATTATAATCAACAATTCACATCCTGTCTTCTTGCATGTTCAAAGTTCTGTGCAGAGACCCAAGCTGTGTCCATAGCACATAATGTACATTTTAAAGGTACAGAATACAAGAAAGGACAGATCATTGTGACTCATGTAACCAATTGGCAAAGGGTTGAGATGGGATTTATTGAATGCATCCTTTTATGTGAGCATTCACTATACTTTATTGTCAAGCCTCAAAAGTTTAGGAGGGATGCTGCACTTCATTTGTTTCAGATGGTCATTGCTGACGACCATCAGCCCAGATTGGTCTGTATCCATGTTGACGACCTTCCATATGCATTTCCCATGGATTTGTATCATAAGTTTGGACACAAATATGTCGTGCCCAAGAATTCCTTTCTCGACTAAGTAATTGGACCTTCATTCTGATTGGTCGGTCCATAGCAACAAGGGTGTGATATTAACCGTTATCATACCCCTAGTGGATTCAGCTATTTTAACTTGCTAATCACCGACTAGATAAATCCTGTATCATACCCCTGAATTCCGTCATACCCCTGAGTGCATGCCCATGGGGCTCTCTGTAATACACAGTGCACTCACTATGAAATTCTTCTCCTTCTCCAGTGCAGAGATGCCAACTTATACGATTTAGGCGTAATTTTTACGATTTGGATAGTCCGTTTACGATTATACGATCCACACTAAGATATTACGATTTTAAACTCAACCATACGTACAAACGTATTTACTGCATAGTTGTAATAGCGGCCTAATGCGAGCGTCAGAAATGTTCGCTGGCATTCCGTAGACTGTGCGTACATTGTGCTAAGTAACATTAGAAACCAGCGAGATGGATCGCCAGTTCGCCCCTGTTTAACACTATGAACTGGGGGCAAATATTCGTGTAGCTAATATTAAGCGCGCTTCAAAAAACTATCGCTGGTATTCTGCACCGCAGTTTATACATTGGGAATATGTAAGCAGCGTTGGAAAACCAGCGAGGTTGAATTATGTTGTACTGAGACCTCGTTGTACTACATGTACATGTATGTCATGTGTGTGCGTGTGATATCGTTTGTTGTTCACGTGTGCAATCGTTCAACGTTGACTGTCCGTGTATGACCATAGTTTTCCTCCATTGTATGACTGGTTTTATATAAAACTTCCAGAAATTGATTATTATCGTAACTGGGCTCCATAGTTTTCCCAAGAATGGCAGCAAATCAGCAGAAGTTCAGGACGGAATACTCCAAAAAATGGGCGTTCATTCAAACATCTCGCCGTGGAGATTCATATGCCTTTTGCAACTCGTGCAACTGTGATATTAATATTTCTCACGCAGGAGCTTACGACATCGAGAAGCACATGAAAACGAAAAAACACATCGACTTTTCACAGGCAGCTTCATCTAGCAGGCGGTTGTCCAGTTTTTTTGGGAGAGATGAGGAGCAGAACCAGGTAATCCGTGCCGAGGTTTTATTTTCCAATTTTCTTGTGGAGCATAATTTACCCCTTGCTGCTGCAGACCACGCCACTGATCTTTTTCCTAAGATGTTTCCGGATTCAGGAATTGCAAAGAAGTACAGTTCTAAGCGTACCAAAACAACAGCAATAGTCCGGTCCATGGCTGCTGATACGAAAGGAAAGTACACACAACGTATGAGGGAACAACCATTTAGCTTGTCGGTAGATGGTGGGAACAATCAGGACTATAGTGGTAATTTGTACCCACTTGTCATTAGTGTCTACAACAGTGATCAGGGCCTTATAACACCTGTCCTTGTAAGCCTTCGTCAAGGAAGTGACAGCTCTGGGAAAGGAATCTTTACCTTGCTGGATGGTGAGTTAACAAAAAGAGATGTAACATGGGGGAACTGCATGTCCCTAGGCTGTGACAATGCTTCTGTAATGACTGGAATTCACAAAGGTGTGGCAGCATTTGTGAAAAAGAAAGTTCCAGGAGTGTTTATTGCAGGTTGTCCATGCCACTTGGTAAATCTAGCAGCACAGAAAGCTGCTGAGAAATTGCCTATGGCAGTTGATGAGCTTCTGATAGATGTTTATTACTACCTTGATAAAAGCAGTAAACGGAAGAAGAACTTGGGTGACAAGCAGATTAAGTGTGGTTCTCATCCAGTAAAAATTCTTAAACATTGCAACACCAGATGGCTGTCCCTTGGGATTTGCATTAAGCGACTTCTTGCCCAGTATGAACCATTGACTGATTTCTTCAAAGAAGAGTGCAAAACAATTGCATCTAAAACTGTAAAAACTGTTGGCACCACTTGTCTGAAGCGAAAGGCTGAAGGTTCAAACGATCCACCCTGTGCTGCAAAGAAAGTGAATTCATCATCTACTGTGTCGTCATGCCCAACCAGCAAATCCATTGCAACAGGTGCAAGTACATCGACCCAAGCACAGTCTACTAAAGCAAAACCTGCTCCAGCAAAGCCTACTCCCAGTACCAGTTCAGCTGGAAAGAAACCATCTGGGCAAAAGCCTACAGAAGCATCAAAGCTTAAGCAGATAACAGAATCTCGTGCACAGCGGGTTAAAAGACTTCTGGTTTCACCTCAAACCAAACTATATTGCTGCTTCCTTGATGAAATACTTCCTGTATTTGATGGATTAAATACCTACCTTCAAAACGAAGCCCCTCTCATCCACAGATTACGAAGAGAACTGAACAGTCTGTTGAAGAACTTACTGGTCCGGTTTGTCAAGCCAGCCGTTATCAGGAAGAGTGAAAATGTGTGTGAGGTGAATTTCACACTGAAATTCAATCAGAAAGAAAATTCAGAGCTAGTAGTTGGCGCTCAAGTGAGGAAGTTCATTGATGCAGAAACAAAATCAGAGGAAAATCCCACAGGACGGCTGACTAAAAGTGATTTGGCTACGTTTTACTCAGCTGTGCGCCTCTATTGTGAGACCGCATGTCAGTACATTGCGACAAAGTTCCCCCTAAACAATGAACTTTTACTTCATGCTGAAGTTGTGGATCTGGAATTAAGAGATGAAAAGACATTTGCATCCCTTGCCTACTTCATTAACAGGTTTAGCTGTTTGCTGCCTGACAGTTCTCAGTTAAGCCAACTTGAACAAGAGTTTGCATACTTCCAGGCAGACACACTAACACCAGAAGTACTCTCTATGGATCGCATAGATGCACAGTGGCATGAACTGGGCAAGGTCACATCATCAAATGGGACTCATGTCTACGGCGTTTTGGCTTCTGTAATGCTTGGAATCTTGGTACTTCCTCACTCCAATGCAACCTGTGAACGTATCTTCAGCATGGTGAGAAAAAATCAGACGGATTTTCGTCCGAACCTGCAAGTGGAAACATTGGAAGCACTCCTTGTGCAGAAAAGTGCCATGAACGAACCTTGCCACCGATTCAAACCCAGCAAGCAATTGCTTCAAAAAGCCAAACAAGCCACATATCAATCTCTTCGGCACTAAGAGGGCATGAGAAACACAGGTAAGTTAAAATACATGTATTACAATACTGAACTCCTGCTTGATGACACAACGAATTCCACTCGGTAAAAATAATTAGCCCAAAAAAGTAATTTTTAATAACCCAACCATTTCCCCTAAAAATCTCACCTTCATTTCCTGCTGTAAACCAGGAGAAAATGTTAGGAAAAGGTGCCAGGAAATGCCTCAGATTGCACCACAGAGCATCTAGAACCCAAATTTTTCCGGGGCCCTAAGGCGGGCCCCGGACCCCACGCCGTAAGGGCTCGCGCTTCGCGCTCACATCGTTGCTGCGAATTACAATTACACTTTTTTTATTTCAAAAGTTGGCATCTCTGCCAGTGAAATATCTGTGAAATGCCGTTTTGGGGTGATTTTCTAGGAATTTATTCATTTTTAAGATTTTTTCACCCTGTTTTCACCCCTGCCAATTTTACTGAAGGAGAAGAATTATTTTGTACCCACCATACATCACGTGACCACTACTGGCTTGGAGTCGCCGACTGTGGATATGGTACTTGTGTTTTGTGATAATATAGTAATTTTACTCCACAATGCAATGGAGATGATGTCGATGAGTCAGATGACATAAGCAACCGGACAGATGACATAAGCAACCTGCTGCAACAGGTCGGTGCCAGTGCAGATCCCCCTGCCCTTGAGACTTGCCACGATCCAGTAATTATATATAGTGAAGGTAGATATAAATTCAAAAAGAATTCCAATTAAACTGAATTATTTGAGCCAATATTAAAACAAAATAAAAATAATTTTCATGTTTTGCTGCCTGAAGAACAAAAAATCGAAAACATACAAAATACAGCAGGGTTTCTGACCATTGGACATTTTTCCACTTCCAATTTGAGAGAAACCTCAATACCTTTTAATATTATAATAACTATTTTCAGTAACCGACTTTAAAATATATTAATAAATACCTTGGACAGTTTATAGATTTTGATTGGTCAAAACCTGATATGTGAGGGTGTATTAACATGTTATAAGACTATCGGCCCTGGAAACTAGCGAATAGATGGCCCCTATAATTTACCAGCTTTTTATGTGTGTGAACAACTAGTGTTTGCGCTGTATCTGATGTGGCGTGTCGTGGCCGAGCGGACAAGAGCACCGAACTCAAGCTCTGGTGTTTCTGATCAGCAGAGTGTGGGTTCGAATCCCAGTCGTGACACTTGTGTCCTTAAGCAAGACACTTAACCACATGCTTCGTCCTTCGGATGGGACGTTAAGCCGTAGGTCCTGTGTGTTGTGTAATGCACATAAAAGAACCCAGTGCACTTAGATTGGTTATACTCTTATTAGCTTTCAACCAGACCAAAAAGCCACTTCTGTTGGCCTTTACTTGATTTCTTGGGCTAAAAATCCTTGGGCATGATGTATAGGACCTGCTCTTACAGTGCCAACTGATCTCCTCAGGGTGCCCCTCGCACAAGCTCCAATGAATCAATTCAATGACCATGGACACAGGCAGGTTGTGTCAGGTAACTTTTTGATCATCGTGTGCATGGATACATGTATCATTAATACTCATGATTGACCTACTGGAGCAAACCCCTGATGGTTCTTATGCAGGTACATTGATCAAACACAATCTTGATCAGCTCATTTGTTATTTTTTATAAAATAATTTTGTTTTACTAATATATTTCCATGTTCAGGTACAGGCCAGTGCAGTGGACATGTTGAAAAGAAGACTTTCTCTCTGAGGACAGATCGATGGCCCCATACATTCATGGCTGCAATAAAGGAGAAGAGGCGGCCATCACCTAAAGATAGGTTGTTAACTCAAAAAGTCATTGTAGATGAGTTCATCCACTGCAGAGAGAAGCCAAGTAGATTTGTTTTTAGATCAATCGCCAATACAATCATTGCCATGTCTCCTTTATCATTTGAAAATGATTGTGGAACTGGCAGTGAAGGATTTGCTCGTTCATTAGAAACAACCTACTATAATCATCACACCATTCGACAGGCTATGGCTGAAAAGAGGAAGCATCGTGATCTGAATAGCACAGCAGATAAAGTTCCCAGGAAGAACCAAGTTAAAGACTCCTACGGCTGTTCACAGTGGCAACCTGTTGAGTTTCCTGAGGGAGAGAACCAGGATTCACTTGAAGAAAAGAGAAAATGGCTTGATCTCAAGTTTCAAAAAAGAGACAGAGACACATCAAAGGTTAATGACTACATGGAATGTACATACTTCAGTCAACGTTGTGATATCAACAAACAGCCAGCTGCCCTGGAAGTTGTAAAACAAAAGTGGCTTTTCTTGTTTGAACCCCGATATTTGTTTGATCATTTTAAGTCCCTTATTGGACATCAGACAAATACTGTGTTCATGAACAACCTTGCTTCCAAAGGAGATTCCATCATGCGTTTCATGACAGAGACCAAGAAAGTTAGCGAAAAATGGCAGCAACTTCTTCGGGCTGCTGAAGAACACTCCCCAGCCCAACGTGTGTCCCAAAGACAATGTGCAACAATTTGCATCCTTCCAGGGTACTTTCAAGAGAAGGAGGAGCTCTTTTTGCAGGAAGTTAAGGTACTTTAATTGCCTATCCATTAAAAGCAAATTTCTTTATTAAGATCACTAAAACAAATACCTTTTTATTTGGATCACTATTTCAATGTAGTTGGACCTTAAAGTTCAAATGATGTACCTCACTAATCCTGCCTCCATCACACATAATATCAACCACATCTAATCCAATCAAATAGAATAACTAATCATAAAAAAACAAAATAATATCAAAAAACAGCTTTTGCAACTAAACTGCTTTAATATCTACCAAAATGACTGGTAGTATAAAACAAAAAAATTAACAATGGTCTCAAGTTTTAACCTTATTTAGCAGAGTATTTCGCAAAGGCCACATTACCAAAAGAAAATAGAAAGAAAATTTAAAAATTGTAGTGTTGAGTTAAGGGGTCGACTAGAGGAAATAACTAACACTCGGTACACACAGTACTTAATTGGAACAATCAGATTAGTATGTCTTGCATCAAACTTAATCGGTAAACTACTTGGATCCAACTCCTTGGACAGACGTCTTAACTCAACTTATTCTCTTCTTGAACCTCAGTTTTAATAACACAACTTTATGGGCAAAAACAACAGATTAGTCTGTCTTGATCACCCACGCATTTCTGTGAATCCAGGATCTGACCATCATGAGGATGAGTCGGTTTTTGGAAGTGGGATGACCATAAGTTCAAATAACAGAATGGCAACAGAAATTCCAAACCATTTTCACCATTGCCTGTAAGGGAAACTAAGCCCCCAGTTATTTTTTAATTTTTGGTTTTGTTTCCTTGCGGCTGGATCCATGTCACATGCAGTACCACATTCTTTTTTGAAAGTGATGGTAAAACCACATGAATGTATTTAACAATTAAAATTTCATTATTCCTCCAAAGGAAGCTGCAACTCTCAAAGATTTCCAAGGTGTGTCTGATAGTCCAGTATTGGTCTTTGCAGGTACAGTACTACCATTATTTCTTTGTGCAATAATCAGTGTTATCCTCCAGTATGCGCTAATCCTCGGTCCTGATTGGTCAAACGGAAGGGGTATAATATGCCATATACCCCTTCTGGCAAAAATCCTTATCCCACGGTGTGTATTGCGTTATCACATGCGTGGAACAAAATAATAACAAACCAAGCTGGAGGATAACACGTGGGCTCATGAAATACAGAAAAATATAGTGCGTCTGCGTCCCATATCCAACGAGGCATTCAGCCTCATTGGATATGGTACAGAAGCGGTATATTTTTCTGTATTTCACTCGCGCTTGTGTGATAAGTAATATTGTAGTTCAGACCTTTAACTCCACCGTGTAGCAAGGACCAAGGCTTAGAAACTAATAACTGAAAGACTAAGACCAATGATGAACATGATCTGTATAAATTACTGTATGACTTAAGTAAATTTAGAAAAACTAAGAAAGATCACATGTTGAAAGTCTAAAACAGACCACAGATTTAAAAAATGAGTCTGTTACTTTGAAACTTTACCATACCAGTTTAAGTACACCTTGAACTCTTTCTTTAGCTTTTCAGGATTGGGTTGGGGGTCAATATAGGGTAATCCAAACCCTATACTTTGAGACAAAAACCTCAATGACTCTAAATTAGTTAAACTACATTCTGAAATTTACATACCTGATAGCATAACAATTGTTAAAACTGATCGATGATCATTGATGTAGATTGAGCTAAACGTTCTTGGTTTGGGGGTCTGTTTTTTGTCAGTGGTGTCTTTATAGACCAATCTGATGACCACTACACTACCAGATAAAACTGCAGTGGTGTCCTGCCATAATTTGCATGACAAAAGGCCACAACCTTAATTTTGTGGCTGTAGAATTGGTCTAACATGTATGGACAAATAATTTCAAAATGTAAATATTTGAACTTTAAAAAAACACAAACCAAGCAACAAGCTTTGAAGTGTTAAGCAGTTTTTGTTCCCATCTACATGCATATGCTCTCTTTTTTGTGGACATATTATCTATTTTTATTTTTTTATTTTATTTTTCCCACCATGTACAGGTCCTAATCCATTCCTCGCAACTAGATTTGCCCTTTTCATTGATGGGGAACTGCAAATCAGGACCAATTCCTTTCTTCAAGGTATACAGCTATGGTTCGTTTCCTTTTATGTGTTCAACCGTCAATATCCTTCGGATATTGCTGCCACACTCGAGTTTTTGCAAAGGTAAATTATCAATCAAATCTGATACAATTTCAGTTGTTTATCATTAGACCAAACCTAAAAACATAGTTGTTTCCTGTTACATAAAAAAAAAACAGTGTAAGAAGGTTAAGGCCCGCTTCAAACGTCTCACTCTTGTCGTGTCAAATTCAAATATTTGAGTTCAGCAATAGTGCGGCATTGGCATGGCCTGTTGAGCTATGGTTCGAGCTAAGTGCATCAGCCGCACTGTAGTCCAAAAGTGATTTCAAATGTAGCACTCCTGCTGTGTCAAATCAAAAGAACAAAAATTGAATTATTTGGCTACAACACAGCAAGGGCACAAGGTTTGAAATGGGACAAAGTGGATTTTTAGTTATTGATGGCTCCAGGTAGGAGGATGTTGTGTGTATCCCATCTGTTCTTCTGATTTGGTTTGAAAAAATCTGTTTTTGTGTCATTAGAAAAAAATTGGAAAATGATTTTTGTTTTATTTTATTATTATTATTTTTTTTTTTTTTTGGGGGGGGGTCACTACTATTGTCATTTGTTGTGCTTAGTAATTTTATAGTACTCTCATTCCTTTAATTTATGCAGATTGCTTTTTGAGATCAGACCCGGCCGAGGATCAAAGCGGGAAAAAAATGCAAAAGGCGGGCCCAATAACAAAGTCGTCACCCTATGCACAAAGCTTAAGGACCACGAACAAAAGTGGGCAGTGTAAGAAACAAACCTCAATCTCAAGAGTTCAGCTAAATTCCATCAGGGCCTTATAACCAAACAAAGCAATAATAGCTATGTTTCCTGTAAAAAAAAACTAGACAGCATGGAAGAGTTTGTAGTAACAAACTCAATGTATTCGGCTTGCTAATGGAGTCATAAAGTCAACAAGCTAATAGTGCAAAAAAATAAAAAATTAATTCAAGGTTAAATATGGTCACAATTTGTGTAAGATTTGAATAATACATCAAGAGCTTCCATTATAATAGCCATTATGGTTCTCGAGTGGTTCTTCAATTTTCTAAATATTAAAGGATGATTTAATGTAATGACGTCCTCGATGACGTCATCATCACCAAAAACTTGTGGTTTTGTCTGACACACTATCTGTCTGGTACAATTCATGGCATTCGTCAATCTATCGAATTTATGCAAGTTGCTGCCATACCAGTCGGGAGCAAAGTTTGAATACTGTTTCAGTTGAAATGACCACTGTTCTTGCCTTTTTTCAAAGACATCACAGCAGAATTTGCATAAGTTGGATAGGTTGATGAATGTCATGACAGATTGAAGTGTTAAACAAAACCGCAAGTTTTTGTGACGATGACGTCATTGATGACGCCACTACATTAAATCATTGTTTAATATTTAGAAAGTTCATATCTCAAGAACCATAATATAGCTACATTGAAGATTTTTGCACCATATGAAAGCTCTTGACATACTTAAAGTATTGACCAAAGAAACAAATTTCGACCCTGTTCGACCTTGACTTTCAGTCGAAATCAGAAGTTGAAGTGTCCTATCTAAAAATTCCTAAACTAATTATTGAATTAAAAAAAAAAAATTGTTTTTTGCAGTATTGTTATCTTGATGACTTTCAATCTCTGTTAGCCACCCGAACACCTTCAGTTTGTTACTACAGATTCTTCCAGGCTGTCTAGTTTTTGCTTTGCCTTATTCCTTGTCATTACTTTATAATGCATCGTAACCAGTCCTCAATACGGTGGCCTTGGTTAAGATACCCAAAAATTTAAAATCACTCACCTCTCAGTCTTTTTACTGAAAGTTTGTGACTTATGCAGATAAAAAAAGTCACAATTATGTCATATTCCATCTACTAGTACTTTTGAACATTTGTACTGTATTCTGGCATAAATCATTATACGAACATGGGCTCTAAGGCCAAATTCAGTTTTGTTCTGAACTCGCATTTTCCTGATGTGGATTCCTTTTGAAAGTGGGAAAATTGTCACAAGTTTCTAACCCAGTCCTGCAAATGACAAGTTCACAAAAGCAACGGAGACAATTGCCTCAAACCTCCCTAGGCATTGCCTCGGTGCCCCACTCGTATGAAATACAAAGCCTGCTGTTCTCATGTTAAAACTGCGAAATGCCATTTTATTTCTGTTATTATATCATCCAGTGCTTCACATTTGAAATTTGTGGGTCTTTACATTTTTTTTATTCACACCTAATTCACACCTTTGGGTGAAAGAACTCATTTTCTCAATCAAAACGATGTCGAAATAACTTTTTAACAAACAAAATATCCCTGTATGCACAGTCTAATTTATTTTGGACATTGATTGACACTGTGTTTTAGATTTCTCACTGAAAGAGTATCACTTTAAACACCATTTCAACACAAGGTTAAAAGGCTTTTGTGATGTTGTTTCCCCCCTTTTCACAAGGGCTCTATCTGTTTGATATATGCACAGTATATGCACTTTGAAAACTAGATGATCACATGAATGCTGTCTTCAAAAAAAAAACATGACCGTGACTTTAATGTTAGAGTATTGAAAATGTTGTCTTTGATCTTTTTTGATCTTTTTTGGTTCTTTCTAGTTGAAAATGTTGCAAAGTTTACAAAGTTGTATCCTTCATGTTTTTTCCAAGTTGATAACAATACTAAAGAACTATAAAGAAACCTTTCCTATGATAATCAGGAAATAGACCAGTAAGCTCAAATGAGCCACACACATGCTGAAGAAGGCCGTGTTTTTTAACACAGTCTGGGGGGGGGGGGAGGGGGGGCTCAGCAGGACAAACCAAATTTTCCCAGAACCCACAAATTATACATGGGGGGGGGGGGGTCGCTCAGAGCTCACCAATTATACATCGGGGGGGGGGTGCTCAGTTTCCAACAACTCGCCGATCATACATGGGCGTTCTCAAAAGGTGAGTTTTTCAAGAACTCGCCAGTTAGTGGGTGAGGTGGTATAACAGGCAAACATTTTACAAAATCACCAAAATTTAATATCAATTGGGGGTGCTTAAAACGTTAACTTAGTTCGCAGAAAGATGAGAAAAGTTTGTACAAGCATAAACAGTTTTCTTCAACAACCACTGTGTTTACTCTTCACCTTTTTGACCAGTTCATTTAGCATGATATTTGCTATACCAGTCATTACCATGTTTAAATAAATAAAGTATAGCGTGAGGTTTTTACAGTTTTCACAGTTTGTGCCATGGAGGTCACAGAGGTTTATAGTTTGATCCATACAAGACTCTTGCATAAACATCATGTTGGTTCAATACTGATTTCCCTTTTCTTTTTAATTAAAAGACCATTTCTCTGGTTGTAAACAAGTGATTAGCTTTCTGTTTACAAATGCTGCTGTAATATTCTATTAAAAAGAAAAGAAAAATTTGTCAAAACTTGATAATTTAATAAAACCTCATTTTGCAAAAATAAATACCATATTCAGCAATGGACAGTTGCTAGGGCCATTTGGCTGCCAATGGGTAGTGATATTTGGTTGCTAATGGGACAATGCTTTTGCTTTCACAGTGGCACTACAAAATTAGTGATTCAATCTTAACTTAAATAACAAGACATCAATTATGTATGAGGTTTTATAATCATTGGCCTACATAGAGACTATTTTAGAACAATGCAACTCGTTTTGAATGCCTTTCACATGTTTTTGTTTAACCATTTTTCAGAAGGGCAAGTCAATGTAAAGACTGGATAACCCTGCCTCTGGTTTCCAAGAAATAATTGTATGTGGGTGTCATAGCAGAAATATTTGCAAACTTTGTGATAAAAGCACAAAATTTGGCACAATGGTAAACCAACACTTTACTAACAAATCTCATGGATATTTGGGCATCCTAGATTGTGGCAAGAATTATCTCTTCATTGTCTTTGTTTGTTTTTGATGGTCAGGAACCATTAACATAAAAAAATAAAAAAACTCTTATAAAACACATAAGGATCGATCACATGATACATATTGTCAGGACCCCAACAATTACTAATTTTGGGCCTTTCCCTTACATTGTCTCTAGAACCTATACTGATGATATTTTATTTATTTGGATTTTATTTATTTATTTTTGGTGCAATTTTGTTTCGTGTAAGCAACCTCCCCTTTTATTTAATAATTACGAATACAGATAGCCCCTAGATTAAATTTAATTATTTATATTATAGAAACAAACTCTTTGTCAGCTGAATTCTTAAAATAATGTTTTTAATGTATGTTTTAACTGCACAGCTATTGGATATGGATTTTTTATTTAGGTTAATTATTTATACAATTTATTTAAATTAAATTAGAAGAAATTGTTGATGTTCATGTTTTTGCATTAATTATTGTTATCGATTTCTAATGCAGATTATGAAATAAAATTCAGAGAAAACCATAATTATTATGACTCAGTTTTGATGTGACATTGTGTTCTGTGATGATAAAAGCCTTTACAACATGTACAAACGTCTGCTGTAAATACACAGTGACTGGTGTGTTAATACAACGAACTGTACATTAACATGCAGCCTGATGTTGGTGTACAGACGGTCTTACAGTAGAATCTATTTTATGTTACAACGAACTGTACATTAACATGCAGCCTAATGTTGGTGTACAGACGGTCTTACAGTAGAATCTATTTTATGTTACAACGAACTGTACATTAACATGCAGCCCGATGTTGGTGTACAGACGGTCTTACAGTAGAATCTATTTTATCAAATAAGTTGCAGGCGCTGTTAGTTTACAACGAAAAGTTCTGTTGAAAACCTTAAAGTAGATCTGCTGTGCATGAAAGTAGCCACTGTGGTACCAATTGACATACGAATCTACTGTAAATGTACAGAGAAATTTTTAACAGTGTGGTAAGGGGACCCATCAAATTTAACGGGCATTCGGGCAACACTTTACACTCTGACGCAACAACAAAATTTCATCACCACTACCAAGGCTTTCAAATCACACTTTGAAATGGGAAACGAATAACAATATGGTTAACTAAGGTTGGGGCAGGAGATGCTGAGACTTACCTGGAAGCTTTGAGAAGCATGATTAGAGAAATTGGTGAAGCTATCACAACAGAAGACCGAGACAATACAATAGCCAACGTTGTTAACATCTCTAAAGAACACGATGGGTGATCAGGGACCAACGAACCCACTTTTTAATGGTAAACTTCAGGAACTTAGTGAAGCGCTTCTTCCTGATATTATCGAAAACTGGGAGTCACTGTCAGCATCATCACAGAAAACCATGACAGAAATGGTTAACTTTTTCTGCAAAATGCATTTATTAGTTAATTTTGCATCTGAAGCAGACAAAGTATTGAAAATAAACGAAAGTGACGTTATAGAGAGTGGACGAAACCCCTTTGCTTTCGGAAATGAGAGTGGTGCCGCAAAGCTTGTAAGAACAGCGTGTAAGGCTTTCACAGAGCATGGATGCAACAAGTCAGGAATTGCTTCTGATTGGAACAACTACCTATAGCAAAAAGGCACCAATAATAAGTTAGAAACATACCGAGCCAACCAATTCAACATTTTGTTTTATGATGCAGCGGCAACATATTATCACAGGCATCACATCTACAACTTTCTCTCATCAATCCTAGAGCAAAATAATCTCCTCAAAGCTGTCACTTTAACATCCAACAGAAGGTTTATCTGGCGCAGATAAGGGCACTAGGATTAGTGACAACCATAGTAACGGGTCCATTTTGGCGACTCGTTGAAGGTAACACAAGCATTGTGGACCTAAATGCGCCATTAAACAAAATGCTTGGTTAACTCAACCTTTGGGCGGTCAACGCGAAATCGTTGTAGGAAGGCGAGCCTCCCTTCGATGTCACCAAGGTGGAGTTTGTTACATGTCACAGTTTGTACCTTTAAACCTGTAGCCAGCATGTGTGTTTGCTGAGCCGTATCTTCCTTTCTTAATTCCCCACCTGTGTGCTTAGTTAATGGTACTTACTTTCCTTCAAGACGTGGTCATGCTTGAGGAATTATGCGGTATATAAGCTAATGCATGCCATAGCCACACCCTCAGTCAAACCTGATCCAAGTACTTGAACTAAATAAGATAACAGATAAGATAACATTAGGTGTCCAAGTGACATAACATCCAAATATGAAGACGAAATCTACTTAAATGTTTGACATACACAAAATACATGGCCTTTTTACATTATAAGGTTGTTGACCTATATTCTCGTTCCATTGGTAATTAATGGATAAAACAATACATTTCAAACCGACAAATGTAAAAGCTGTATTTTTGTAACGCTCGTAAGCTAAACTTTATGTCCTGAAAGTTTAATGATGATATATCAATAAATTATGTAGCAATGTTAAACATTCTAACGTTTTACATGGTTTTTGGAGCCATTTTGGGGGACCATATTTCATGTATTAACTGTACACAGTATCCGTCTTCGATGTATTGACCCATTATCGACACAAAAACATACAGAACTCGAAAAGTATACAACCTATGGAGTTCAATTAAAAAGTATTTTTAATCCTGCTTGTATTTCCTGTTATTTGGCACAACAATTAGCCATGTAACCCTTAATTAAAATATTGACCTGACAATCCTAACTTAAGACCCTTCAACTAATTTCCTAGTTGCTATGGTTTTGTTATTTGAGACTAAGGTTGTTTCTAAAGTTTTTGTTGCATTTTATTCATGTTTGCTAAACTTGTTGAAGTTGTATTCAACAAGTGGGTTTTTTATGCATTGTGCAGTTCAACCTGATTATTTGCTGATTTTGTGTTTGTAAAAAACACTGGGGTGTTTGTTTTGGTTTAAGGTAATTAGATTTTGGTTTAATTAGATAAGGAACGTTTAAAAAAAGGACACGAGAAAAAAAGAAGGGAGTTCAGGAAAATAAAATAACTAAGGATGGATACACTTTTGTTTGGCAGTGGCCTTAAGATTAAGGGGAGAGAGGATGTAGCGTATGCAGACTCAGTGATATTGACGAATGTCTTTCATGGAATATCCACATCAAAGAACTAGAAATTTTTTTTAAAAATTTGGTATCATGAGTAGATTGAAGTATACTCTCCCATCGAGCAATTTACGTACTTAATACTGTTCACCTATTTTTTTTTAACAGCACCGTATACGATTATAATACTAGGTAAATTACAGTTTCCTCTATTTAGATTAACTCTTTCTCAACACACAATTTCTTTCACTGAACCAAAAACACCGGAATTATATTCTATCATCAATTATTAATTGCCCCCCAATAAGCTTATTTCAATACCGACCAAAAACATTTTTACTAAATTCCAAGCATAATTGCTTGATTTGCCTGTTTATACTCAGGTAGTGGTAGTTGGCTTAGCCGTTCACTTAATTACTCATCTGTGTTTTTTAATTCGTATTGTTTGTTTAATTACTAATCCCTTTGTATACTTCGCATACATGTTCTGCTCCTGTTATATATATACCTTATGAAACCATGGTTTTAATATTAACCATGGTTATCTACCGTAACAGTTGGTATTTATTTATTCGTATATTTAGTGGTTATCCTGTTTGGTTTTGTATTGTTGTAACGGGCACGACAATAAAAACACTCAAGGCAGTGTCGACCACAAATTCAAGTTTGCTTGTCTTTCTTCCGATTTGAGGGATAACTGTTAAATTAACGACTAAAACCCCACACAAGGCACACAAAAAATGAAACAATATACATAAAATGTCGCTGGTAAGTTGTGTTAAAAGCGTCTTTGATTGGGAAACAACATGCTGCACCTCATTATGATACAGAAAAGACACTTAATAGTTACTTCTAAGCAGCCTTCGCCACAACATTCACATGACACAAGTTTATCATGAGATGCTCCAAAATAGGCATTGATTTTCCAGCATTTTGATCAAACAGAAAGACGTGTTTGTGAGTGTCCGGTTCCTTTTCTTCAAGAAGGATGAGTCAAGGTCCCCACAGGAAGGGGTACGCTTGATCTGTAGCCCTCTGGTAATGATACGGGACATGCGATAATTTCTCCCATGTGATTGACGTTACAGTCTACATTCAGCACATAAAGAACGCTAAGCAAGCTGAAATAAAGTTGTCCAATGTGATCTAGGACATTGAAGCTCAATCCCCAGACGCATTCATCGTCTTCAATGGCTACTTCAAGCACTGCACATTCAAGAAAAGTAACTTCTTTCGTCAAGCCACATGTCATACTTGCGGAACAACCATTCTGGACCAATGCTACACTAATGATGCCTACATTTCAACTCAACTACACAATCTTGGAAGTGCAGACCACAATGTGGTTCTACATAGCCCTAAGTATAGACCTCTAGTTCAACGCCAGAAACCAAGGGGGCTCTGGAAAGAACTGACTGGAACGTTTGTACCGACACTTCCGATAATGTAAATGCACTTACTGAGACTGTTTGCGCTAAAGTTATGATTATTCCACCTAAAGTCGTCAAAGTTTATGCTAATAATAAGCCATGGATAACTGGTAATGTTAAGGGTGTTAAATGTTTAAAAAAAAAATGCCATGCACAGTAAAGATTGAAAAACACTTCAAGGATACTAATATGAAGAAGGGTTGGAATGGCATGAGGCTGATGAGTGGGTTTGCTAACGGAAAGGATCTTTCTTGTAATTTACCAAATGTATCATCCTATAATGCTAACGATCTTTGGAAGCTTCTTTGTCATTTATCACCGTCGATTCCGCAAAGCACAACAATAAATCACTCGAAAGCAACTCGCTGAAGATGTGATTATGTTAAGAAACTAAGAAACTTATAAAAAGAAACTATAAAAAAATATTCATAAATACCTCGGACAGTTTTGCTGTTCCTTTTGGTGGAAAGTGGATCACGTGTGTGTGTATAAACCTTTGTTTATGACCGGTAACAAGTGTTAATTCATGGGCGTGACACGCCACCTTGCATCTGTTCTTATAAGACAGTTTCTTCGTTCCTATTGGTCGAGAGCAACGGCTGAAACAGTTGTGCCACATTAAGCAATACACGCGACGCGCACAGCATTCCCTTATAAGGAGTTGTTTACCCGAGGTCGACGGATAAATAACATGTTGCTTGTCCAACTTTTTGAAAAATCCTTGTTATTTGTTTCTTTTTCAAATTCTTTGTTACTTTTTTTAAGATGGCCACCATGTCTAAGATTGCCTCGATATCGTATTTGAAGATGGTTTTATGGTTTTATAAGTATGTTCTTTATGTCATCAAATTCTGTGTGTTGTTTCTGTGTCCCGATTTTGATACTTCCATGCAATTATTTCTAAAGAGTCATTCTTTCTTTTTCACAAAAGTGTACCGCGTCCTTGTGCAAAGAACTGTGGCATGCAAACCTGAAGGGCAAAACGTTTCAAAGTAAACAGTTTCTCATTATACGTTGCAATAGCTATTTTTTTGTAGGCCTACATGTAAAAAAGATTATGAAACTTTCCCCCGAATCTTTTTGTACTAAAAAAAACACCAAAAAGTCGGTGCGGCCGCCAAAACCGAGGCGGGCGGGGACGGGCAACATGTTACTTTGTTTTACTCGACCTTATAATTTTTGCATTTATTTTACTTTTTGACAAAAAAAGTGATGATGTTTTTGACCGAAAAGGTGTTTATAAATGGGAATCAAAGTATGTTGAATCAAATGTCAACTAGTGGTTTAAACCCGCCGAGGCCTGGTTCTTTATAGGTTACCTCGACTTCGTCTCGGTAAAATTATCAAGAACCAGGCCTCGTTGGAATTAAACCACTAGTTGAAAACCTCTTCACCACACATTGATTCCCTTAGTGAACTTGCGGGTACAACCATGTGTTAATCTCTTAGGGTGAGTGTTGGCTTTAAAAGGAGCCGCTTGGGTCTCCACGATTCGAACAGTATACTCTGCCCGCTTCAGCAAAGATAATCATGCTGCGTACCTTCTCGTATATAACTTTTCCCAGACATGGATTAAAAGAACATCAGAGTTGAATAAGCTTACAGGGTTTCATGTTGTTGAAAATTTTGCAGTTGATGTCATACATGACTGTCTGGAAGGCATAATTCTTTTAGAAATGAAACTTATCCTGAGCGTCCTCATTAAGGAAGAAAGGGTTTTTCACTCTTCATGAACTAACTGGTCGGTTATCATCCTTCAGCTATAAACCATCTCAGCTCCCTGGGGAGTAAATAGCCTCGTGCAACAAATGTGCTACTCAGCTAAATCAATCACATTTACCCCCGGGTGGAGAGAAGCAATAAAAGCCATGTGTCTTGGTCAGGGACACAAAGTGTCTGGACTGGGATTCTAACCCACACTCTGCTGAACATAAACTGAGCCCCATTCAGCCATCAGCATATTGAAAGCCTTCAAGTCTGAGTAGTCAAACAGCAGCGCAAACAAAGTGTTTGGCCATGTATCTTCCATTAGTTATTGGTGACATCGTTGAGGAGACATCTGATGTGTGGGAAATAAATACATTATGCTGTAGTGCAGTCGCATACCGTGCTTGTCGTCCACCCTCCCCTCTCCCGTTGCATCAATTCTATAAACTCTTTAATAGATGTACTCAGCTGGCGGCAAAACAAATCTTTCCCCTCGGAACTAGATTTTGTATACACCTCTGGAATTTCAAGAACTTCACGGGTAAATCTCCATTCGTCGCCCCATGTTGGCCATCCAATGTTGTGAGCATACAGCTTTAGTGTTCCATCTTCAAGTCGGCTCTCTTTGGCAACCAATTTATAGAGCTTCTTGGTTGAACATTTATCACACTTGATACCAATGTTATAACCATAATCGCAGGACTTTAATAAAATGGCGAACAGGAGCTTCAATTATTGATTTTGCTAAGCGATTAAACACACATAAAAGCACTGTATCAAGGATACTTATCACGCGGTTAAATCACCTCTTCGTGACCCTTGGTTCACTGAACATATGGCCACACAGGGACATCTTTCTGGAAAACTCGCCCACATTTTTTTGTGAGAAGTACCCTAACACCGTTCAAGTACTAAGCTCTCTAAAGAAACAGACTGAATGCCTAACACCGTACAAGTACCAAGCTCTCTAAAGAAACAGACTGAATGTTTCAGCCAATACAAAGTGACATGCAATACTGAAGTGTCTGATTGGTGTAGATCCATTTGGGGGCATCGTGTTCGTTTCTCAGCTGTACGTTGGTTCAATAAGGAAATTAGTCAGACGAAGTGGTTTCTTGAAAGTCATTGAATTGAAAAAAAAAACAGTGGGGAGAGATAACCGACACCCTTATGGCAGATAAAGAAAGGGTTACTGAGACGCAAGTGTTTGCTTTCGTGACATTGAACTTGTCTAACCTTTAGCATTCATACGATCCCCAAGTTTAATTCGCAGAAGTTTGGGGAAACTTCCGTGACACCATTAAGGTAATGTAGAGGCGTCCACCTCCACATGAAACCCGATGGTGTCATCTTGCCCCGAATGCTGGCTCTCCTCGTGGAGCTCGGCTTCTCCAGCCCCTGCCTCTGCCTGCCTCCACATGCAACCCGATGCTGTCACCTTGCCCCGAATGCTGGCACTCCTGGTGGAGCTCGGCTTCTCCATTTCTCCCTGCCTCCACATAACCCGATGGCGTCATCATGCCCCGAATGCTGGCACTTCTGGTGGAGCTCGGCTTCTCCAGCCCCTGCCTCTGCCTGTCGCAACATGGGACAGTAGTGCTGGAGGGATTAAGGGACAGAAGATACAAGGTCAAGGGACACACTTAAAAACTTAGACAGTACCTCTCTAGAGGTGTGCCAAGGAAACCTCGCCACAGCACCAGGTCAAAATTCCAGTTGAACCTAGTTAACTGGGGTCAACTGGTTCAACTTGATAGTGATCAAACTCGTCCATTTTCCATATTAACCAACTGGTTTGGACTAGGTTTAACTGTGTTCAACTAGGTTGAAATTATAAACCAGTTGGTTTCTGTCCATTTTCCATATTAAACCAACTGGTTTTAACTGTGTTTAACTAGTTTATCAACTGGTTTCAACTAGTTCCAGTTAAACCCAGTTTAACTAGGTTCAACTGGAATTTTGACGAGCTGTACGACGAGCTGTACGTTAGATCCACCACCATCTGCTGAATCATCAGTAGTTTCTTCAGCACTGCAGCTTCAGTCTCCATTTCAGCGATGGTGATGCTGCGGGATCCAAGTCGAGCAAACAGCTACATAGTTTACCTTTTTAGACAGGAAAGGGGGGGTCTCTGAAGACGTAGGGGTGTACCACACCTGTACCTGTTTTCCTTGGCCTTGATACTTTGTCCTTGTATGTCGCCATCCTCGTCCACTGTCATGCAATGTTACTCATTCATAGCAGCAAGAAACTGGATGATTCTTATAATCGGGTTCCTTTTAAATAAAAACAAGAATGGTGTGTTAACAACACAAATGCCCCACTGAGATTGAAGTTACCGCACCAAGTCCTTTTCGAGTTATTGTTTAAGCCATAATGACTTTAATATTTAATTGAGGGGTTCAACAATATTAGGCCTCTGTGGGATCCCATGACCAATCCACAAACCTTTATTGACACGCCAAGTCCTATATGATGTATACTATCATGTAAACGTATGCATATGCTCACACAAAGATAGAAGTTTGAGGGTAAATTTAGTCAATTCTGTGATTGTCTGTTTCTTGACTAATGGTTGGAGTTAGTGGAGAAGTGATGTTTTCAATTGTACATCATTGCTCGCCCATCACATATGTAATTCAAAATTAAATATTTTTCCAAATAGTATAACGTTAACATAATTCATATGTTGTCAATAGACGTCATAGGGTTTTCACATAATAATAAACGTCTTCACAATATCTAACGGAGATCAAATTTAAACATGTTTAATAAATATGAAATAAAAATAGTTGATGGAAATGCTCAGGAAAGTCGAATGTAAAATGTAGAGGGCAAAACGGAAAACACTGTTGTCATTGACAGAATGTACAAAACTGGTCACCACAAGGCTTTCACTGATGCAACGTGTACCTGTATGTTAAAAATAGTATGTTTAACATTATAGCAAATAATTTCTTGAACACACTTAGCCTGCAACTAAAAACACTTATAGATTAATATTCACTCAGTGAAAGATGGGTCAATGGTTAAAAATGTCACTACTTGAAAATGAAGCAATTAAAATACAATATCCAGCGTAGTTGGTGCATAGATTACGTACAAATAACACACACACAACATCATATTACCTTTCACTAAATAGGAAGATTGTGGTATTTTACATGCATCACAACATCATCTTTGGTGTTAACATGGTCCAAACAGGAACCTTCAAGATGGGTGGCTTCCTTCACTCTCTGATGGAAGTCTAGTTAAATGAGATGTCTTGCTATGGATGAAGCTTGGACGTGTCTCCCATCTTGGTTAAGGGACCATGGGTAAATTATGTCACAGGAACGACCGAGTCGCGACGCGTTCCTTCACATGACAAATCAAACAAAACAAAATTTAAGGAGTGGAACGAGTTCTCCTCAACCACCGGGTCTCGAGGAAGTATGATGGCTACATCTGAACACTGAAATACTAGAGAAACCTATATGTCTCTGTAGAGACGAACCAATGATGGAGTACTCGGAGCTGCTAATGTGAAAAGGGTATCTGGAGTTGGAGAAAGTATGTCGTATGTGATTTCTCTGTAATCTTCATTTCTTGTTTAACCTTGCAAGAAACCTTTAGCTTCTTTTCATAAAAATTAAGGATAAAAAGTCCTTCAACAGTGGTAGTTCTGGTAATTGCCACATATCCTTGTCCATTACCAAATCGACCGGCAAATGAAACAACTGTTTGCAGTGTTCGTCTTTGAATTTTATGAATTGTATTAGCCCAGGAGAGTCGCAATGGAAATTGACTTTGAACTACATCCAAACCTTTACTTTTCTTTGAAACAGTAAATTTAGCACCAATACGCTGAATTGGATTTGACTGAATGTGTTGTGGACATGACAATTTACGCTATTTTTCTGCTCCAACTGCATTGTTGTCAAACTTGACAAGAATGTTAGTGACTGTATCTTCTTTTGAATTACATCCAGTAATTATACCTTGACTGCCATTCACCAATCCATCAGCAACATCTACAATCCTGATAAGCATAACTCTGGCACCTACTGCCAATTGAAGTTGATCGGACAGTCCACTGGTGAATCTGGAGTCTTTGGAAGGAACCTACACTTTCAGAATTGATGGTTTATTATTAGTCGCACAGATTGTTTTAAATGTTGCTTTTTAATCAATTTTAGCATATCAGCATTGTAGATGGGCATTTTGAGTGAAAATATGGGGGAGCATCTTTTGCATATGTGTCGTCATCAGTAGAGATTTGTTGAGATTGGAGCAGAGTCCGTCAGAAGGTGAATGTGTACCAGTGCGTACTCGGTTTAGACATTCCACTAGTTGGGTATTGCCTTGTCGTCTGACAACTTCTCGTTCTACTATCTGAAACAAATCTTGCCATGTGTTGCCTTGGAAACAGTCCATTTCATTTGTAGGCAATTCAAAGACAAATCTTTGAGCGACTGGAGGAAGCTGCTACAAATCTCCATCTGATATCACTGAGAATCCACCAAAAGGAGCACGACATCCTTTAATTTCACATGGCCCGTTGTGTCAGGGACAACATGTCACTTCCCATCACAGACACGTCATCTTGAAAATGTCTCTCTCCTTTAAAACGACAACATTTAGTTTGATATTGTCTCTCCTTGGCGTTTCTATGATAAGGACCGGATTCTGCATGCAGAGCGATTGTATGATGGTCTCTCGCGTTTTCAAAGTTGCTGTGGCAGTAAGGGCAACAATTGGAACGTTGGATGAAACAAAAGACCTCAGTTCACCAGACCTCACTTTGAAAGGCTTTAAGCTTTCCTTTACCATAGCCCCTGCAAATTAAACAAAACAAAAAAACAAACGACAAAACTTATTCAGTTTTTTAATGAAATGAGGATAATCAATGAATACACTTACGACTAGCATATTCTTTCTCAGATTAATTCCATAATAATAATTAATCTCCGTTGTTGATCACACACTTGTTTTTTGGAGTTGTGTCTCTTGTAAGACGTGCTGCCTAATTTTACTCCACATTTTCTGACCGCATCAAGTTGATCTGCCATCAAAGCTGCAAGTGGACTGAAGAAGAAAGACCGCACAGAACGGTGCCGCATGGACTATGGCAGACTTACCAAACCCCGCTGGCAAACCAACAAACATCATGTCCCTGAAATATAGCGGACAATGCAGATCGCTGCGGACAATGCAGATCGCTGCTGACAACGAAAATCACTGATTCCCAGTTTGTCAGCAGCACACATTAAGCCTCCATCTAACTTTTCTGGTGTGAATTTCAAACACGTCATTTTCTGCTAAATATACTGTACATTTAATTTAATATATACTTTTACCACTTTTATGGTCCAGTAACCCTTCCTTTCATTCTAAACATCCTTTGTCCTCGCCACTCCACTCCTATTGGTTCATAGCCACCAATATTGTTTCTGAAATAGGAACTTTGATTGGCTGTTATTTTCCCGCTTCTTTCTGGATCCTTTCCTTAATCCCTTTCCCCCTCTCTTTTTCTATAAATGGATATGTATTTGTTTGTACTTGTTTTATGCCTCTGAAGAAGGTCCGGATTGGATCGAAAGCTAAGGCCATCTACCCTATTCATTGTACATTTAATTTAAGGACGTTCACGGTATATAGGTTCTAATAATAATAATAATAATAATAAATAATAACAGTATTTATAAAGCACCAAATTGCCAAAGGATACAAGGCGCTGAGAAGGAATGAAGAGGGAAAAAGACAGAACAAAGATAAAGATGACCAGCTACGAAGAGGCAAAAAGGTGGGTTTTGAGAGCACGTTTGAAGGCTGGGACACTGTTTGAGCTTCTGGTAAGGGTAGGTAGAGAATTACATAGTCGGGGAGCAGCAATTGAAAATGCCCTATCACCTGCAAGTTTATGGGTTTTGTGAACTGAAAGGGATTTACCAGTAGTAGAGCGAAGAGAGTAAGAAGATGTCTGGAGTGAAAGGAGAGAGGAGAGATAATTGTACGGAATTGAATGCGTTGGGCAACTGGAAGCCAGTGTAATTGCTTGAGAAGTGGAGATGAGTGAGTGAATTTGGGCAACTGAAAGATAAGTCTGGCACAGCGGTTTTGGAGCCGTTGAAGGCGGGAAACATCTTTCTGTGAAACACCATTCAGGAGGCAGCAGCCATAGTCCAGCTTGGACAGAATTAAGGCACGGACAGCATTATGGCAGGAGCTGAAATCAAGAAACCTCCTGATCCGGCTTAGGTTGCGTATATGCCAGTTAAGAGAGCGACAGAGCTGAGTAATGTGAGCAGACATGGACATGTTGCGATCGAAAACAACAAGTTTCTGACAGATGGAGAAGGATGAATTTGAGTGCCATTTAGATTAAAGGTGAGGTGATCCAGATTTTTGAGGTGAGTGGGAGAGGCTGCAATGAAGAATTCCGTCTTATCCGGGTTCATCTTGAGCTTATTGGTGACCAACCAGGATTGAAGTTCGTTGACACACCGAGAGAAACGAAACAAAGCACAAGCAGCATCTCCAGGGCGGGAGGGGTTGAATGTTAAGAACAACTGTACATCATCAGCATACATGTGGTACTGGATTGAGTGACGTCGAATAAGTTGACCAATGGTGTGGGAGTAATTAGTGAACATCTGAGGTCCAATGACGGAGCCCTGAGGAACGCCATGTTTGAGCTTTGCTTCAGTAGAGAGGGCATCCTTAACACAAACCTGGCTAGATCTATCACTCAAGTATGTGTGGAACCACTGGTGAACAACTCCATCTAAACCAAAGTCACATGTGAGCCGCTGAAGGAGAATATTGTGGTCAACTGTATCGAAAGCGGCCGACAAGTCTACCATGATGAGAAAAATGGCCTGGTGTGAATCAATAGCTCTGAGAAAAGCATCTTGAACTGTAAGAAGTGCTGTTTCAGTGCTATGGCAAGGACGGTAGGCAGACTGCAAAGGCTCAGACAAGTCATTAGATTTGACAAAAGAAGCAACCTGTGAGGAGACTACCTTTTCAATGAGTTTACCAAGGAAGGGTAGATTGGAGACAGGTCGGTAACTCGTGAGTTGCTGAGTGTCAAGGGATGGCTTCTTAAGGACAGGAGTGATCCTAGCTTTGCGGAGCTCAGCCGGAAACACACCCGAAGACAGTGAGCAATTCACGATGCGACACAAAATCTGAATAAGAGCAGGTAAGTGTTGTTTGACTAACCATGTGGGCATAGGATCTAAGTCACACGATTTAGAGGAACATTGATTTATAATACGAGTTAATTCTTCCACAGTTACAAGATCAAAGCTACACATATTACAATTCAACGGTTTGTTATCAGTTGGGAGACAATTACCAGAGTTAATACTGTCAACTTCAGAACGAATATTATCAACTTTGTTCACAAAGAAATCCTGAAATTCATTGGCAAGGTTAACAAGGGAAGTAGAATCAGGTAAATGGCATTTGTTATTGTTAAGTAATGTATTAACAACTTTAAACATATCTTTATAATTACAGTCAGATAATTGTGCATTGTAGTAGTTCGTCTTGGCTTCAGTGATGGCAACAGAGACTTCACGCTGGGACTTGACGTAGGTTTGGTGGTCATTCTCTGCATGTGACTTTATCCATTTCCGCTCACTGCGTCGTCTTGCACGACGAGCAGCTTCAACAGTCTCATTGAACCACCTGGGCTTGCGACAAACGGTGCGGGAACGAGTAGTTGGCGGAGCATGGAGATCGAAAACTTCCCGGCAACCACAGTTGTAGCCAGCGACAAGATCATTTATGTCATCATGGGCAGACAATGATACAACGCCCATCCTGGCAGCAAGATCATGACCGAAGGCTTCAAAGTCAATAGATCTGAAGTTACGTGATATGTGTGTAGTCTTCATATCACGGGGTTTGTCAAGGTCGAGGTTAAACTTGATGACAAGGTGATCAGAAGAGTGGGGGTGGTATATGGAGTAAGAGTCAACAAGGGTGTAGTCGTCTTTCACCATCACAAAGTCAAGAGTATGGCCAGCTGTGTGAGTTGGATCGTGAATTAACTGGCGGTAGTTCAATGAAGCGATGATGGTAGTGAAGGCTTTTATTTCTGGTTTAGATGGACAGTCATAGTGAAGGTTGAAATCCCCGAGTACCACACATCTACCTGGAAGATGCTCCAAAGCACATACGAAGTCTTCAAATTCAGCCAGAAAATCGGTGACAGAGGATGAAGGGGGTCTGTACATGATGGCAAAATTGATGTTGCTATGACGGTATGTAACAAGTGCATGTTCAAAAGTGCTTGATGGAGGGAGAACACTGTTCCTAAGTTGAAGGTTAAATTGGCTCTTGAACACAATACCAATGCCCCCGCCACGATTAATACCAAGTCGGCAAATGTTGGTGTACACATCAGTTGGGAGTCTTGCATGCTGCACAGTAGCAGTGTTCAGAAGCTTAAGTTGATCCGCAGAATAGGACGTATTGTTGTTGATGTGGCAGTCCATTGTCATCTGAATAGAGATGAACAATAGAAGGGCGGTGCACCCAGCCCACTGTTTGTGCATAGGCACCATGTGTGTAGTGAACCACCGTGTTATAACAGCCATCGGCAGCAGATACGAGCAGAAATTTCAGTCGAAATAACGGCAAATCAGGTTCAAGTTAAAACAGCCAGAATGGTAAGGAATAGGCACCAGGTGATGATAACCCACTGTGGACAAGGATTACCAAATTGAAGCTGGTATACAGGAACACAAATAAAAGATCAGAGAGCGAGGTACATAGAGCTGCCAGACTGGCGCCCCTGTAAATAAGATGTAAGATAGGTTCTAAAACATGTGTACAGGTATGCAATGTCCGCCCGACGACTACGACCCAATTCCCATAGGGTTTTATGTTATAAAGGTCACAGTCTAACCGAAGGTCACTCAATATAATACGTTTCATTTGTGATTTCTTTGCACGAGTTTGCGTGATTTTTCGCGCGTGACCTGCGTGATTATTAATTAGTCATAAGGGCTTCTGGAATTCGGTCATTTGAAGCCTTTTCTTAAAGTCTCGACCAAAATAATGTACTAGTAAATTGAAACGCAAAGCGTATCTGTCGTTATGTATACACGCCAGACATAGTGAAAAGGACATCTCATTTGTCCGTCTAGGTCATCTGGTGCCAGAGCTATTACAATTTATGTTTTTCAAGATTGCGTCGGCGGCCAAATTGGATTTAGAGTTCAAGATGTTCCCCAAACCTTACAATAACTATTTCGGTGTATTTGTCATGCCATATATAGTGGAAAAGGACATCTCATTTGTCCGTTTAGGTCATCTGGTGCCAGAGCTATTACAATTTATGTTTTTCAAGATGGCGTCGGCGGCCATTTTGGATTTAGAGTTCAAGATGGTCCCAAAACCTTACAATAACCATTCCAGTGTAATTGTCATGCAAGATATAGTGAGACAATGAGATCTCCTTTTTAAAGATCTTCCAGCAGCTTATATGTGTAGACTGCTTCCGGGGACTGACCTTGGAGAGTATGCATTTCCTACGGGAAAAGTTTCCGTATGGCGCCACCACTTTTTCATTCGAAATAAAATAATATAGTATCTAATTTACCTGATTGATATATCCCTTTTTGTAAAAATGAGTGAAAAAGTGGTGGCGCCATACGGAAAGTTATCCTTCCTACGTCCTCTTCACTGGTTTCTGTCCTTGGAGATTCTTGCATTGAGACAATTTTCTATCCAACAGAAATCGGTTTAAGATAAAAGAAACGGGGATTGTGGACACACCATAATTTTTTTTCTGAGAAATACTTCAAATTATGTAGACCATGTATACAATCCTATGAACTCAACCCCTCAAGGTGAAAAAAAAGAAAGAAAAAAAAAACGAAGGGGGGGGGGCATGATGATAGGCCTAAATAGTAAAAAGTTGAATAAATTCATTTGTTAGTCGCTTTAATGGAAGTTTTATTTTGGAAATAATGAATTAATTACGGGTGCAAACACATCAGCCCTTGCGAACCTTTATCTTCTGACCTTATTAGCATATCAACTCCAGAGGTTCCAAAATGACATTTTTACCAACTACTAGGTTTAAATAAAACTTCCCTAAAATTTATGCGCAACGTCGCGCGAAAACAAAATTCAACTTTTCTTACTCAGAAAGGAACAAGGAATTTACTGATATAGGTTTGACAGCATACCTGCATTCGCTGAATGTGTACATTCCTTAGAAATATGAAGTTTCATAAAATTTGTACCAAAAATTGTAAACAAGTACATACAAATCTTATTTTCTTACCGATTCAGACGGAGAAAAAAGCACCACGGTCTTCCTAAACCTCTCTCTGTCAATAGAAGGCGGTATTTTTTCAATAAGAAGTCTAGAGAGGGCGGTATTGATTGAAAACGGTGACCCAAATTATTTATCAAAGTTCCAAAATGGCTGCGCTCGCGGAGTCGCGTCGGTGACTCTGCTCTGAATCTTTTTGATGTGTGAAAAAATGAGGTGAACTTTTGCCCTTTTTCAAAAGGATTATGAAAGAAGAGAGTTTTATTGACCTACAGGAGTGATTTGAAGCTCAGACAGTATGTAAGGTCGAAGCAACACTAATTTGAAAAACCTCTTTTTTGTGTAGGGTAGGAACAGGAAATGTCAATATAGCGCTACCTCTGACAAAGCTACAAACTGTAAGGACTCATTAATGTTGCATGGGCGGCACCTTAAAGGAGCAGTGGCATCTCCAATAATAACAAAAAAACAGATAAATAAAATAAAAAAATTAAAAAAATAGAAAAACTAACCAGAGAGTTTTTATACATGAATAAATAATTAAATGAAAACATGTATTGACCTGTGTATAAATAAATAAAATACAATACTACATGAAAAATACACATGAATTGTACGAGGACTGCAATTGCATTACCGCCTCCATCACATTATTCCTTGCCTATAAATTGATGTATTTTATTTGGCAATGGCAACATTTCTCCCACGTCTTTGGTTTAATTGAGTTAGTCCTTGGAAAAGGCAAGTTGCGTAAACAATTTTTCTTTAAAGTTGTTGATTCATATTTTTATAATTTGTTTTATTAATTTTTAGTTACTTTTTTTTTGGGGGGGACTCTAACTTTCTCCCAATCATTAAACAAAATTGCTGCCGCTGGTTGCAAATACAATGATCAAATGTAAGTTAAATTTTGTTGCACAACAGCTTTTGCTGATTCCATTCAGAAAATAAAGACTTAAGTTTCGTTTGTTTTAATGTCAATGTTGTTTTTACATGTATTTGATATACACATTTGGTTTAAA
Source organism: Asterias rubens (assembly GCF_902459465.1). Lineage (NCBI taxonomy): Eukaryota > Metazoa > Echinodermata > Asteroidea > Forcipulatida > Asteriidae > Asterias > Asterias rubens. Next base: position 13,908,389 of record NC_047075.1, on the reverse strand, counting down.
TTTATCTACTACAGCAGTTGGATGGAGCCTTCAACCATTATATAAAATCAGTAAACGTCCTTATTTGTAACTGAGTAAGGGGTTGTTCTCATTGATCAAAAATTCACAAGCGAACAAACTGTACCTACGGTGGGGGGGGGGGTATGCCCACCGTACGCTTAAAAATAAATGTTTTCTCATGAACTTGACGACTTGGGTTGTATGAAGCAGAAACTTCTTCAGGTGAATACTTCATTCACACTAAATATGGGTTCATGTCATGGCCAAAAACGTGATCTATATTATACTCACTAGTGTGAACAAATCTACATTTTTCCGTACACTTTTAGGGGAAGGGGGTGGGTCTTGAAAAGTGTACTCTCTGTACAATTGTGAACATGTTGATAACAAATTAATGTGAACTGCTCCTAACTTGACCGTTTGGTCCGACTTTTAAGAAGGAAATACAGTTCATTGTTAAATGTAAAGACAGGTTTATTGAAAGCATTTGCAAGAATACTGCATTTGCACGAAAAATAATGACCATAATAACTAACTTGTAATAAGCATTGGTTAACTGTTCATATTAATGTACTTTTAGAGAATGAGGTAGTTTTCACCCCAAAGCACACAATTCCATTATTGTTATTTAGTATCAATATTATTTATGCCACTTCAAAGACCAATTGCGCCAAAGTATGTTGGAATACACCAATGAGGATACTGGTATTTCACAATTACTAAAAAAATACCCTTTTAACTGATAACCTTTGCAGATTAATAGTTATCTAGTTCATTGTCGCTGGAATATTCCCCTGTTTCATCAGTCATGGTACGTGCTGAAAAAGTATAAAAAAAATTATTTTTATGTTAATTTGACATGATTTATAACATGTTTACTTTTAATTGTCAATTTCTTATTCTTCCAAATCTTTTCTGGACCCAAATGTTAAAGGAAGTTTCAGAAAAGTAAACTTCGAAAATTATTCTTAACAAAAGGACCAACATCAAAATAAGGCATTTTAACTAGATAGACTTAAAACATTTGACTGCTTTGTTTTACAGTTAATATATCACCAGTTTATCAATTGGTCAGTAACAAATTGTATCAGCTGGCTACAATTTAACATTCTAGGGACCAAGTGGTCAAAACCAATACTATCAGTATACAAATCTTTTGAAATCACTCTTACTAATTTCAAGTAAATGTAAAATCTTGTTCTTGAATTCTTTACTTTTGTACAGGTAGAGGAGAGCTAGTGTTTGACTGCGTTCATAAAACAGTTTCTTTATGATCATGGACTTCCTTTCTTTTCCTGCCTGTGTTGAAGCTTGGAACTTCTTAGTGCACAATCTTCTGATTTCATTCACTCTTGACTTGCATGATTCTTGAAGTTTTGATGTATTGATGAAATCCTTGTAATACTTTGCTCATCCATGGGTACATATGGGTCATTCCATGTCCGACAAACGCACTTTTTTACCGCATGTCTTCCGATTTTGATAAAAATTGCTGTGATTGTAGGTCCTTATGAGCAATGAATGCACAGCAGTTTTTAGCCCGATCCGACTTACCATGTGGTCAGGGCAGAAACCACTAAAATCTGACATTTTTAGGGTAAAATACCACCTTTTTGGTAAAACTATGTCAAAACCATGTCAATTCTCATCACATAATACATGCAAATTTGGTATCAAAATGATGAGAATTGCATGCTCAAATCAGTTCTTTTGTCAAAAATAAATTTTCTGAAATGTAGGTCACTGTTATCTTTAATATGTTATCGTGACCTTTGACCCAGTTTTTGAAATAATGTATCATTCCAAAAATCAATGAAATAAAAATCTCTTGATAGAGCAGGTCTTCCTCTATCAGAATCCACTAAGAAACAGTTGGGCTCTTCAAAATTTACAACTTTATGACTATTTTTGTACAAGTACCGTGATCTTTAATATGTTTTCGTGACCTTTGACCCAATTTGTGAAACAATGCATCATTCCAAAAATCAACAAAATAAAAATCACTTGATAGAACATGTTTTCCTCTATCACAATCAACCAAGAAACAACTGGGCTCTTCAAAATTTAAAATTTTATTACCATTTTTGTACAGTTGTTAGGTCACAAACTAGTCAATTTATATACTTTACATAATAAATCCACCAACAAACCTCACTCTTCTGTTTCTAAAGTTACTTAAAATCTTCATGGTTTGCGATTTGTTTCTTGTTGAGGGCTGATGTGGTTTAACCAGAATCAGAATTTAAACTATCAGCAGTGACACACCCAGGATTTATTATTTTTTGGGGGTGGGCCATATTTTCCCCAAAAATTTCTTTCGAAGATTGTAAAACAAAAAATCAAAACAAATCAAACAAACAAATTGAATACCTTGGAGGGGCTGGGATCAATCCCCCAGACCCATCGTCCCCCACCCCCCCCCCCCCCCCCCCCCCCCCCCCCCCCTTTCGGGTGCACCACTGTGATCCCAGTTACATCAAGGTTGAGATGGAGAAGCTGTCTGCCTTTCTTCAGTAGATCACAAACTTATGCAGTCTTACTTTAACCCCCTGTGATGAATCTTGAACAACAATGCATAGTAACTTTCTGAGAAATCCTCATAACAATTTGTTCACCATGCTGCAACTCTGACTTCAGTGCCCATTTTAATAGAGCTGCTCAGCAGCAGATTTTGTGCTAACTGTGCGATTTCCATTTAACCGTATAGCACACGAAAAGGCATGCTAACCTTCCGATGAAGTCAGAGTTGCAGCATGGTGACATTTTTTGTTTACCATCTTGCAGCCGAAGATTTCACATAATTCTTGCAACCTTGCCTTTGTATCTGGAGACCACTTAATAACGGTGTGCAGATCATCACAAAGTTGTTCAACTGTGTGATTAAAATGTTAACAAAACTTCTTAACACAGTTGTGGATATGGCGACACAAGTCGCCATCTATGTCGAGTAAGTGTGGGGCTTTTCTCTGACGCAGTAGAGTTTCAAATCCAGATGTTTTACCCCTCATGCAGGCGGCCGAGTCTGACAGGACTGATACAAGGTTGGTGTAAGGAATTTCTTCTCCCTCCAAAACTTCACAAACTGCTTCATACACAACTTCTGCACTTACTACTTTAAGTGTTACACAAGCCAGGGGATACAAAACAGTGCGTTTCTGTTCATCAGAAAAGTATGACACAAGGATACTTAAAATTTTCTGATTGTTTTTTTTTGCAGTGCACTCATCGAGGTTCATCGAGAATGGAACTTGCTTCAGAGTGTTAACTAATCGTTTGTGCAGAATAGCTGATAGTCCATTCTCCAACTTATGTGATGCGCAGGTTCTACTCATGGATATTTGTCCAATGTTTTGTGATCCTGTGACATCTCCTTTGCATAGTTGATTAAATGTGATGCAAGTGATAACGGTAACGAATGTTCAGCAATAAATGACACAGTTCTTGTTTCTGCGTGTGACTTGCGGTCCCATAAGCTGACAACCTGGGACACAGTCTCGTGGACTGGGTTAGTTAACCACCCAAAACCATGTGTATTGGGTGCAGCCCCGTTTGCTAAGGTGCAATCCTTGTCACTAGCGGTAGCTAGGACAAAAGATCATATTTGGAGAAGCTTGGTTGAAGAGGGTGCAGTTGGTTCTTCTTCCTCGCGAATCTTTTCAGAATCGGCACCTACTACAGGGATACATGTATCCCCTTCACTTATTACTAAAATGTATAACAAGAAATGAAAAACTGCTAAATGATATTTCACTGCCTGTCACAGGTTGTCTAATGGAAGCAGTTGGTAATAGTTGGTTTGTACATTGTGTGGTACTCTAAAATATAGGGCCATGATTTGCTGTTGTAAATAGTGCTAACGCGAGCTGCTACTGTGCAACTGCTGGGGCAAGCGCTACTGGCTACTGTGCAGCTGCTACAGCTACTGTGTTGAAATGTTGTAAATAGTTTGGACAGGTGGGCAAGTGCTACTGTGCAGCAGTAGAACTTGCAATGCAAGCACAAAGGTTTTTTGTTAGGGGCGGTCCTTTGTTTTCCTTGGGGCGTTGGCTCTCAGGAATGTCTTGAGAATTTCACTGGTATGCTTGAGTGTAGATAGTGGTGGTGGTGTATATGAATGGGAGAAAGTGAAGTGATGTGCAGAGTACCAGTTCTGAAGTGAGTGGGGTTATGTGTAGGAAGTTGGGGCTATGCATTTAGAGTTCTGCTTGCGTTGCTACAGCACAGACGTTAAGTTCTGGTGAGGCACAGAGGAGGACTGAGCTCGACAAATCGTAAGTTACTTTTAATTATGTTTATGGAGGAACCCATTGGATTGAAGTAGTATTTTTTTCATTCAATATAAAGCATTTTGTAAAAGCATTTTTGTTTAAAGGAATTGTTGGTCCAAAAGCGGAGAATTGCAAGTTTGATAATTTTTCATTGTTTTATTGGAAAGCGTGCCGATACCATCCCATAATGTTAGCGACCTTGTTCTTGTACAGTTTTGGTTCATTTTTAATTATTTTAGATGGCCCTTGTCCACCCGACATTTAAAGTCCGGGAGTGACTGATCGGACGCCCCTGACGACATGATAAACCACATGGGACCGTCACGCCAATATTTTCATCACTAGAGTGGAGTTGGAACTTAACCAATGGCAGGGTTTTCTAGAGCTGGAAACACCGAATGCACAGATGAACATCCAATGGACAGTACACTTCTCACGACCATTGAGGAACTATGATATATTGTTGAAATTATTGAGAAGTTGCAAAGTATTGGAGATATTGTTGAATTATTGAGAATTTGCAAAGTACCGGAGATATATTGTTAAAATTATTGAGAAATTGCAAAGTATTGGAGATATTGTTGAATTAGTGAGAATTTGCAAAGTACCGGAGATATATTGTTGAAATTATTGAGAAATTGCAAAGTATTGGAAATATTGTTGAATTAGTGAGAATTTGCAAAGTACCGGAGATATATTGTTGAAATTATTGAGAAGTTGCAAAAGTATTGGAGATATTGTTGAATTATTGAGAATTTGCAAAGTACCGGAGATAGTTTGTTGAAATTATTGAGAAATTGCAAAGTATTGGAGATATTGTTAAATTTTTGAGAATTTGCAAAGTACCGGAGATATATTGTTGAAATTATTGAGAAGTTCGAATTTGAGATCGAGGTGATGCAAGGCGTAGCAACTTGAATCGACTACTGGCGAGTTAAGGTTACTTGAAGCCAGTAACTGTAACTCACAAGTTTACGAGTCGGGTTGACTCAATTTAAGGTTTGGAATGAGTGAATTTTGAAAGTTGAATTTATTGTTTTTTTGAAATTTATTTCTGCAGTGTGGGTTTCTTCCTCGGTTGCAACAACAACCCTGCTAGGGTTGGTTGTGACACTGCCAATAAATATGCTGATTGTCAGTAGTTCTCTCACGAAAAGTTTTTTTTTTGTCTTAATTTGTATGAGCTTGCATCATGTATTCTTATTAACAAATTAATAGTTGTTTTTATTCTTTTAATAGTATAATTAATTTCATTTGCTGAGAGATTGAATGATCCATTTTACTTTGCGTTTATAATGAAGAAAACATTAAATCGTTGAACAAATGAAAATATTCCTACTAATTGCATGAGTAAAAACCATTCATTATTTAGTTTATACAACAACCAGGTAAATATTTGACATGAGGTTTGAGATTTAATTTCACTATCATGTTTCTGTTTTGTGGTGGGGAGAGGATTGGGTTGAGCCTACTTAAAAAGAGAGATATGTACTACTTCCACATTAATCGGCCCGGCTTGTGGAATGTTGGGTTGTGGGATGGGTTCAGACTCTCCATCAGCTTGTTTCACGATGCCATCCTTCCACATTACTCGGCCCAGCGTGTGGAATGTGGCCTTGTGGGCCTCCAATACCTTGTCCAGCGTCCTATCCACTGGGGGCTTCTTGCCTCCACCTAAAAAAAAAAATAATATCTTTACAGGTAACTGTAAAATGTAAGCTATAAATATTATTTAAAAACTAACCAATTTGAAATGATCCACATGGGTTGATTTATTTATCAACAAGGCTTTATTAGTATACATAATAATATTGGTTATCCGATCTCTATGATTGTGAAAAAAATCACAGGCATAGGCTACATTCAATTCTAGAGCAGTGTCTATTAACAAACTAGACCACCGAGATTGTCCATTAGATAGATAAGGCAGTTCAAAATAATGTTAGCTTCATACAATTTCTGATGACGATTTTTTTTTAATAGCCGGCTGTCAGACAAACAGGCCCCACTACTTAAATACGCAATTACTTAATTATCGAGGATAATGCACTGAACTGCATTGCGAGTAAACACACAGTTTTGTTGAACGTGGGCATTACTGAAATTTGTGACACTTTTGTCTGAGATCTGGGTACTCAGTACTAGCTTCTTTTTTTAGCATAGTGCGGAAGTAATGTCATTAATACATACTCACATATTCGGCCACACCCACGACTTGGCATTTAGCAGATATGCTGAGACTCGCATCGACAGTTGCCATGTGCATGAGGCCCTCATGTATGATCACCATGTTGTCTACCTGAATATTGCAAAGGTGAAAGCACAACGAATTATTACATCAACCAGGAATTACAGGTGTATTGACAGACAGGGTTTCTCAGATTCAGTAACTCGCATCATGGAGTCATTTGATCATCAAGGTGATAGCGACTCCTCATTTCAATGGTATCACAAGGAGCTCAGTCAGCTTCTGGATTCTGTGGCTCCAGCTACAGTTAAATCTCGTAACCCCCGAAGCAGAATACCATCACTGCAAAGTTTGTATATACTCAGTGCCTTGAGTGCCTTGTTTGGTAGATATGTGCGCTATATAAGACTTCGATATTATTATATGGTACAATGAGGACATCCATCTTGCTCGGCGTGTAAGACGGAGGGCCGAACGCAAATGGTTCAAATCATGATCTTCTGGTGACCGGCAAGAATTCATTCTTGAAAGACGCAAAACATCAAACCTGATATGTCAGGCTAAGATCAGGTACTGCCAAGAGAGACTTTCATCTACACAACAGAACTCTACAGAACACTGAATTCCCTCCTGCATAGAAACTCAGCAGCACTTCCCGTCCATGATTGTACTGAAACAGCAATCAGTTCTGTCTCTACTTGTTGAACAAGATAACAACAATTCCACAAAATTTACCTTCTTTAGAGTGTGTGTTTGTGGTGATCCACAACTTATTCATTTAGAGCCACTGTCTTACTTCATTTAAGCCACTGAAGATGACGTTTTACGTGTCATCCGTGGGTCACCTTATAAGTCATGTGGCCTAGATCCGATTCTAACTTGGCTGCTGAAAGAAAACATCGCACCCATCCTTCCACTTCTGACTGCAATTGTAAACACCTCACTGACTGACGGCGAATTCCCAACCAAAACTCGCTGCGCCATCATCGAACCCCTCTTGAAAAAGACAACCCTAGACAAAAAACAGTCTTAATTACTATAGGCCTGCATCTAACCTGTCATTCGTTGGGATAATAATTGAGAAAATTGTTTGTTCAAGGTTGATAGCTCACATGTCAACAAATAAACTCATGACCCGCATCAGTCAGCATACCGAACAAACAACAGTACAGAAATCGCTCTCAACAAAGTGAAAAATGGCATGATGACTGATCTTGGTTAAAATCTGGTTACATTTCTGGTACTTTTGCACTTGAGTGGTTTGAGTCTTATCTTGCAGACTGGTTAACCAGGGTTGAACTTGGAAACAAAAAGTCACATCACACTAAAGTCCTTGTTGGACTACCACAGGGTTATGTTTTCGGACCACTTGGCTATTCCATATATACACTTCCTGTTGGTGACAGCCCGTTATCATGGTGTGACACCTCATTGTTATGCTGATGACACACAATTGTATATTTCGTTTGATCCCAAATCTCCAGAGGATCTCAATCATGCCCTGGTTACCCTAAACAAAATGTCTGTCTGATATTACACTCTGGATGACTTGTAACAAATTGAAACTTAATGAAGACAAGACAGAGTTGCTCATAATTGGCTCACCTTTCAATTCAAAGTGTCTTCCTGAAGTTGTGCTTACTATGGGTCACTCAGTTATCCGACCATCTGAATCAACTAGGAATCTTGGTGTTTATTTCGACGGTACTTTGTCCATGATATCTCACATTACTCACTTATGCGACATTGTCCGTTTCATCTACGCAATATTTCAAAAAAGTAGAAAGTTCTTTGTTCAAAACACCTGTCACCATGCAGTTAGAGGTCTTATTATGTCTAGGTTAGACTATTGTAATTTGCTTCTTATATCCGTCCCAGTAAGTCACCTTAAAAGACTCCAGAGTCTACAGAACTGGGCAGCCCGCCTTATCTACCGAGTACACCGTAGACAGGCTTCCACCCCTTTGCTGTAGTCACTACATTGGCTAACCATCTCTAAGCGCATTCGTTACAAGTTATTACTTTTGGTTTTCAAATCATTTCAACCAATCACCATATTACATAGAGTCCTGCATTATACGTTATGTTTATTCAAGACCTAACCTACAGTCCAGCACCAACCCATTCCAGCTGACTGTTCCACGCACCCGTAACAAGACTGGCTGATAGAACATTTACAGTCACTGCAGCAACAGAGTGGAACAGTCTACCACGCTCAATCCTAAATTCCTAAATCAACTGACAAATTCAAGCAAATGATCAAAACATACCTATTTCAACATTAATCAACTTATTGCATTCAGGTGGCTTTCATTTCATTTACTTAAATTGATTTTGCATTAATTTATTTGTTAAATTTTCCTGTACTAAATATTTGTGAAAGCGCTGTGATTTAGTTTTCTAAGTAGAGCGTATTTTAAATGCTGTTTATTATTATTATTAATGATGCAATATAGAGCATAGACATGTGACCCTCTCTAATACTTAAGAAAGTCGTATAAGGATAGAGGCTAACGGCAAGTTGTTTTCTTTACACTCGGTGCACCATTTTATTTCCTGAAACAGACGAAGACAAAATACATGTTGTCAGGTCTTCGCTGGAATCATTATCTTAATTAACTTATAAAACAAATAATCACATAACAGTATTTATGTACAAACAGTATTAAATGAAATCGTAAACGGCTTTAAGTAAACAGGTATGTCTCAAGATCATGACATGTGATTTTCACATCATGCGCCATCTTGATTATCGATGGAAAACAACAACTTAAATGCAAATAAAACTTGGCCGATGCTCCTGATCGGAAATGTTTTAAAGAACAAGTACTTATAAATTGCAACTCTTGTCAAATAAACTACAAGGGTATAGTTCAACAAATAAATAATAAACTTGTATTCAGAAAACTAAACCGGGACAAATCTTTAGTCCGGCAATCAATCAATTCCATGAAATCTCCAATAATCTCGAAATGAATAAAAATTGAATCAATAGTGGTTGAAGATAAACACCTGTTTACAATAATGTACATGAATGATGATTTTAGAGGGAAAATGTATGAAAAATTAAACCAAAAGATTATTACCTGAAACAGACGAAGACAAAATACATGTTGTCAGGTCTTCGCTGGAATCATTATGAGGGTGGCGGAAGTGCGCGAAATTGAAATGCTTCTCAAGAGAGGGCGCTTCGCATGAATAATTAAATGTTACATAATAAGTAAGTGCAATAAAAATAACGGTGGGGGGGGGGGGGTACAATTTCTATGACCGTCACATCATTCCCCTCTTTGAGGAAATGTCCTCAACATTTCTTTACATGCACAGTATTTACAGAAAAATAATTATGTGCAAAGTTTATACAACAGGAAACTACGTATTACTTGCACTGCCTAGTAACACAATTAGAAACACTTGAAATCGCTACTGAATAGTGTATTTTCTACTACTCAGAAAATTTTAGAACATGTGAAGTGTATAAAAACTTCAACATAAGAAAGTCGCAAAATTTCACTGCAATCTTTCTTTGCTTAAGCTACTTACTTTTAATAAGCTAGAAACAAAAAACCAGCAATTGTTGCATTACGGCAGTATAAGTAAATACACCATTTCATAAATCACTATTTACAATACATATTAACAAGGGAAATCTAGATTGGGCTGTGTTCTTGTAGAAGGAGTCTGAAACACACTTTCTTTCGCGTTTCAGCCATCTTTGGGTCCTTCCAATTTTCAAACAGTCTGCGTCCTCGGCTAACTTTAGTCTGTCTTGACTGAGGTTGGACTCTGTGTTGCTTGGTTTGTCCAAGATAGTCATAGTTCAGTCTGTTGACGGGCCGTCTGAGTCTAGTTGGTCTTTGGCTTGGTGGTGAGGTGTACGATGAGCTCTCCGTGTTTGTTTCATCCACACTTTCCGTTGTGTAAACTGGAGATAGTGATGTATGTGAAGGAGATGTGCTTATGTTCTCTGGGGTAAGCACTGGGCGTGACAATGAAGGAGACGTAGAAGTGATGTTCTCTGGTCTTGCATCTGTCGTAACTGGTGTGAGTTCTGGGGGTGATAATGAAGGAGAATGCATGTCATGTGTTGTCTCTACAGGTAGAAAATTGATGTCGATCTCATCCTCACTAGAACTTATATCGTCCTCCGCTGTGGGTTTGGATGGTACTTGCTCGATTTCTTGTGTTGTTCGAGTGTCAGCTCCGTTTACATTTGCTGTTGCCTCCTTTATGTTTTCATCTTCGATGGGAAGAAACATACAAGGGGTCAGCAAGTTCCTATGGACGGTTCTCTCTTTACCATCGTCGAGGGAACGGACAGTGTAGACAGGGACGTCTGAGTGTTTAGAGATGACAACGTAAGGTTGAGGTTCCCATCGGTCTGCTAGCTTACTGGTTCCAACGAGATGTTTGTTTTGAATGAGGACTCTATCACCAATTTGAAGAGGAGCTGTGTGTGTGCCTCGGTCGTATAAGCACTTTTGTTTTGCCTGTGCTTGTTTGACGAGATCACTTGCTTTTTTGTAGGCGAACTGAAGTCTGCCTTTGAGTTGCTCTATGTACTCTTCGTAGGACGTTGTATCCTCTTCGTTTGCTTTCAGTCCAAACATCGGATCTACTGGTAAATTCGGATGTCGACCAAACATGAGGTAGAATGGAGCGTATCCAGTAGAGTCATGGCGAGTTGAAATGTAAGCATGAGTCATTACACCAACGAATTGTTTCCAGTTCTTCTTTTGTTCAGTCTCAAGTGTTCCTAGCAAATTAAGAAGTGTGTGGTTGAAGCGTTCTGTGAGACCATTTCCTTGAGGGTGGTAAGGGGTGGTCCTACTCTTTTTGATGCCTGAGATTTTGCAGAGCTCTCGGATCAGCTGACTTTCGAAGTTTCTACCTTGGTCGGCATGCAGTCTGACGGGAAAGCCGTAGTGTTGGATGATGTTATCCCAAAGAACTTTTGCAACTGTGTCTGCTTTCTGATCTCTTGTTGGAAAGGCCTGTGCATACTTGGTAAAATGGTCTGTTACAACAAGTATGTTCTCATAACCCCACTTCGTTCAAGCTTGAGATAATCTACACATAGCCGTTCCATCGGTTCTGAGGTGTTGATGGTGACCAGGGGTACTCTTGTTTTTGTGGATGGTGTTTTTCTGAGGCAACATCTCTCACAGCGTTCACACCATTCCTTCACATCATGTGCCATCTTGGGCCAGAAGAAGCGGTTCCTCACCATGTCGATAGTTCTTTCATACCCAAAGTGGCCAAAGTCATCATGAAGGTGTTTCATCACTGTGGTCTTGTACTGCTGTGGTAGAACTAGTTGTTGAGCTGATGACCCATCTTGTTTCTGTATGACTCTGTGCAATAACCCATCTCTCATGTGAAGTTTCTTCAGGATCTGACCTTTGAGCTGAAACAAGTTCAGTGTGAGACACTCGAGGTAGTTCATTGGCAGAGAGATGTGGTTGGCTCTGCACAATGTGTTCACATCTACCTGTTGGAGGTTCCATGAAGGAGAGAGTTACAAGTGGTTGGCTGTTACAGATTGCTTGGACAATCTGTGGCGGGATTGTAACTGCATCGGTCTGGAATGAGAGAGAACTTCTTGGACTGTCAGGGTGTGGTTTATGAGAGAGTGCGTCTGCTGCTGCGTTGTTTTTGCCAGGCTTGTACTTTACAGTGAAGTTGAACTGCGAAAGCGAGGCAACCCATCTCTGACCAGTGGCGTCAAGTTTAGCGGATGTGGTGACGTATATGAGTGGATTGTTGTCCGTCAGTACAGTAAACTCGTTGCCAATCAGGTAGTCTCGTAGTTTATCTGTTATAGCCCATTTCATCGCTAGAAACTCCAGTTTGTGTGCAGGGTATCGAGATTCTGCTGGCTTAAGACCTCTGCTGATGTAGGCGATTACCTTTTCTTTTCCATTCTGTACTTGGCTGAGTACTGCTCCAAGTCCTACACCAGATGCATCAGTTTGAAGGAGAAATGGTAGTTCATAGTCAGCGTATGCAAGAATCGGTGGTGACGTCATGTGTTGTTTCAGTAGATCCATTGCTCGCTGACAATCTTCCGTCCATATGAATGGTACTGAAGGAGACTTCTGTCTTGTTCCTCTCTTCTTGCGTTTTGGATCACCAGATATGAGGTTGTAGAGTGGTGCAGCTATGTTTGAGTATGCTTTGATGAATCTTCTGTAGTAGCCTGTGAAACCTAAGAATCTTCGTACTCCCTTGCGATTTGAAGGAGATGGCCAGTCTGACACTTGTGCTGTTTTCTCTGGATCCGTTGCAATACCTTTACCGGAAACAACATGTCCAAGGTATTTAACTTCCTCTTGCAACAGGTTGCACTTCGACGGTTTGAGTTTCAGACATGTTCTCTGAGGCAGGAAAAAACTTTGCCTAGGCGTTCGATGTGTTCGTCAAAGTTGGCTGAGAAAACGATGATGTCGTCAAGGTAGAGCAGGCATGTGACATAATTCTGTTCTCCAAGGCAGGACATCATGAGACGCTGGAACGTTGCTGGTGCGTTCGATAATCCGAATGGCATCCTCTCACACTCGAACAGTCCCATGGGAATTGTGAAGGCTGTCTTTGGGATATCTTTTTCTTCCATCTGCACCTGCCAATAGCCGGATGTCAAATCTAACGTCGTGAACAGACAGGCTTTACCAAGGGCATCTAAAGCTTCTTCGATGCGAGGAAGAGGACATGCATCACGAACTGTCTTATTATTCAGCTGACGATAGTCGATGCATATACGGAGGGAGCCATCTTTCTTGTGCGCTAACACGATTGGAGAGGCATATGGACTCTTACTCCGGCGGATGGCGCCCGATTCCTCCATTCCTTTCAGATGATCCTTAACTGCTTGGTATTGAGCGGCTGGAATTCTGCGATGAGGGAGTCGAAATGGTTGGTCGTCTATGAGCGGAATGCTGTGTTTGATGGTTGAGGTACAGCCAAAGTCAAGTGAGTTGGATGAAAATACATCTGAGAACTCATGAAGGAGATTGTCAAGCTGTTGTGTCTGTGCCTCGTTCTCGAGTGCTGATTTGGATAAATCAAGATTTGGAATGACGGTAGGCACCGTGTCTGTGACTGTGGCACTTCTAACACTTGCGGTTGAAGGAGAGTTTCCGGATTGCTCTTGAACAGGTATATCATCAACTCGTAGTATGGATGACAGTTGGGCTAGTCTACTGTTGCGCTTGATGACAATGGGCTTTGCTGAGATATTACACAGTCTAACAGGTACTCGGCAGTTGGGACCAATGTCTGCTACCAAGTTGCTAACCTTCAGACAAGATGAGGTTTGAAGAAGATTTTCAACAACAACCGTGTAGGGAAAACCTTGGTTACTAGGCGCTTGACAAATGATGTCTTCTTCTTTTCCCGGTGGAATCACACGAACAGAGCGACCAATGTACTTTGCGTAACCGATCAAACCACGCTGATCTCCAGGTTCTGAGTTGGTAGTGTTGCTGAAAGCTGCATGCCATGCTGGATTTTCTATCTGGAGTAGCTTCATGTAGTTTACACCTCTCTTTATCTGTTGGTCTCTTTTTGAAGTTCTTATCACGTTTGTGCCTATCAGAATGGGAACATCTCTGCAGTACTTATCTGTTGGTACAACAAAGGCTGGGACGTCTTCGTAGACAACGTTCATGATTGTGAGTGATACGGGAATGACGCCTAAGTAAGGTACTCGGTGGCCACTAGCACCTTCGATGGAGACATCTGCTGAAGAGAGAGCGACATTTCTGAGTTTGGGGTGTTCTTTCCATAGGTCCTCTGTTATTGAAGTAACCTGTGAACCGGGAATCGATTAGTGCTCTGTAACTGAAGGCGTCAATCTTCACGATGTCTTCATTATCGGGACCAATAAGTTGTTGATGACCAGGTATTGTGTTAGGGTGTCGAGTTATTGAAGGAGAATTCCATGGCATTTCGTTTGAAGGAGAAACTTCTGGTGGGCATGTTACTTCCTGGCCTCTGACGGCTTGCCCTCTGGCCGTGGGCCTTGTTCGTTTAAAGGGGTACTTCTACATCCTCTGGCGATGTGCCCCTCCTGACCGCACCTGTGGAAAATAAAGACACGCTGGTTCGGTGATATTTCGTCTACATTCCTGTGTTGATATCTGTTGTGTGAAGTCGTGGTAGTGATTTGATCAACCTTCTGTGCTAGCTGACGAACTGTGAGAATGAGGTCTTCGAGCACTTCCCGTTCAGTGTTGGGCTGCAGGCTTTGAGGAAGAGGTGGGGTTCTATCGTAGTTCATACTACCAGAAGAATTTGATGGAGAAATAGATGGAGACATGGATGGAGACATAGAAGGAGATTGTTGCTGGACTTGAGGTCGAAACTGTTGACTATGTTGCAATTGAATCTTTGCTCCAGTCTTCAGAACTGCTGCCATTCTAGCTTCTCTTTCTAGTTGTCACAACTCGACCTGCAGTTCTCTAAATGTCATTTCTCTCGGTCGTATTGGTGCCAGTCTTTGGGTGACCTTTTCATCCTTCACACCTCTCATGAACTGCTGAGTGAGCATGCCGTTCCTGTTTTGGATGGTATGTCTTTCACCAGATCTTTCCTCGATTGTTCTCAGTGTCGCTTCAAGCTCGACGGCGTATATGCTCGGCTGCTCATTTGGGAGTCTCATGCGCTCGTAGAAGTTAGCTAAAGGGTCACCAGTCAACAGAACATCTCCAAATTGGGCTTTCAGTTCTGCAAAAGCTTGACGAGGTGTTTGTTGTTCTGGAGGTAGATTGAGGACAAGTTTTCTTGCTGCTCCTCCTAGGTACCTGACTATGGTGGAAAACTGAATGTCAATTGGCATTGAGGTTGTCTCGATGAGGTACTTGACATCTCGTACCCAGTCATCAATGGCTACAGTGGAACCTTGATCACGCCCAGTGAAAATCGGTACCGATTTTACTTGGTGTGACGGAAGGAGATGATGGTGAGATGGAGACGATCGGTGTTCAGTATCAGGTCTGCTTTGGTTGTGTGGTGTGAGCAAGGAATAACTTGCTGAAGAAGAGCTTCGTCTTGGCACTGGCTGTGTTCTGGTACTCTGTGTAGGGTGATGCAGATCTACAGGAGGGTGCCGAGACAAACTGTGAGTCAGCCGATTCTCGAATTGTTCAAGTTGAGACAGCATTTGATCACTACTGAGCGGATTGACATTGTCGAAATTCAAAGTTGGGGTCGAAGATTGTTCTCGAGCTCCAAATCTTTGCCTTGGTCGGGTGTCTGCCGAATGGTTGTGCAGCGTTTGGCGGCCTGGTCGTTGATGTGTAGTTGAGGTTGGTGACCGGAAATTTGCATCGGGAACCGATCTCCTTGGGGTATCCATCTTGCTTGAAGAAGACAATGGATATTTGCAAGAACACAGTCCAAGTTGAGAGATGATTGATAATGCAATTAGAAAACGCAAAGGTAAGTATTTGAAATTCAAAACTTGGTACATCAATGCAAAGTTCAAAATATCTGAGACTGAAATTCAAATTTGGTAATCAATGCAAAATTCAGATACATCTGAAGTGTAATTCAAAAGTGTGTGTACTCATTTTGGCGCAAGAATGAAAACAATTTCGGAAACCAATCTGGCAATGCAATAAAACAACTCGCAATTTATCAGGACTCGGTTTGCTACTGTCCTTGTAAAACCACTACAAGAAATTGCTTTGCCACACACTTTTGCCAAACACAAATAATCACAATGAATTCAATACAAAACAAATGTCAATCAATTGAAATGCGAAAGACCAGTTGCACTTGGGCGGTGTACTGTAAGTGATACACCTAATGCGATGAGGGTTAAATCCAATCACAACAGAGGCTCAACATAATGGTCATACAATAGTCATTGTCTCTTTGGTTGTTGAACACTTGGAGGAGTTACGCAATAGTCATTATCACTTTGAATGGCTGGAGTGTAATGAACACACAGTGGGCGTAAAAGTTCTTTTGTGTGCTCAGTTACTTTGGAAACTAACGCAGCATTTGTCAACAGTCCCGAAAATGCTGATCGAAATTGAAAAAAAATCTGGCTGGTGAAACACGATTTTTCAGAAGAATGTTCAAATACGGTTGTCAAAAAAATCTGCAGAAATTGTTCTTTTCCGAAATGACCTTAGTGTTCGTGATTGAAGTCAAAAATCACTCTCTTTTGTATGGTGCTTCCGGTCATTAAACCGCTCCTGAACTGTTGTCGTTGTTCCACTCCATGTCCACGGTAGAGTACCTCAAAACCCGGGCCAGTCAAACTCGGTGGGTACGCTGGGGGAAGGTCCCACTCTGCCGGATAGACGGCGACCACTCGAGGCTCGCTCAGGCGGACTTTTCATGTGAAGTGGTGTATGAACTTCTTCATCAGAGGGAGGTAGTAATGACGGCCAGGTCGTAATCAGGTGTGCCGTTGGTGTGCCTCTATACCCGGATTCTCCACCAATGTGACCCTCTCTAATACTTAAGAAAGTCGTATAAGGATAGAGGCTAACGGCAAGTTGTTTTCTTTACACTCGGTGCACCATTTTATTTCTTATAATAGTGGGTTAGGCCTCGGTGTTCTTGGGCAGGTTTGTAGGCCAACAGTTCTTCCACAAGTTGACGTCGGAACACCTTTGGGTTTTCAAGTGTCAATGGCGCTCAAAGAAAAAAATTGGCAGGGTATGTACATTGATATGTCTCTCCTCCTAAATGATTCTAGTGCTTCAGTTTTCGCTAAGGCGGGGGATACTACTGCTAACTTGTCATTGGCAATTGTTGGGGGGAATTTAGTTGTGCGCAAACCGGAAGGATCACGCAAGAAATTGGACACATTTGAGGAATGGCAGTCCGCTTTTCACAACTTTATGGCGATTTTTCTGGTGAAACACCCCAATCGCTGCGGGGAGCTGCTCAAATACTGCGAAATTATCCACATGGCTGCAGTTCAATTTCCTGGGCAAGGTTGGAAGCGCTACGATGAACAATTTCGCTTGCGTGGGGAGGCAGACCCCATGCGCTTTTGGGGCAAGCTTGATACCGAGCTTTGGCTAACCGTGGCAGTGGTGGGTGTTACTGCAGCTAGTCAATTTTCCAGTGGCAATGTTTTAACCGTTCCTCAACCCTCCTCTTCCAAGGTGCGCACGGGACTTTGTTTTGCGTACAACGGCACGCAAGGCTGTCATTTCCGTGTTTGCAAATTTTTGCATAGTTGTTCTAAGTGTCAGCGTGGCGGCATGGTCATTCTGAAGAAGAATCCAGTGGAAACTTGGCTCCAAATCATGATGTTTCGTCGTCGGATGAAGCCATGGATAGCGACCCTGACGACGATAGACCGGTAGCTGGACCGAGCGCGGCACCACCCGTTCAACGCCGTGGGATTGGACGTGGGCTCGGCAGGCCTCAACCCACGCTAGCCGGTCGAAATGGCAGAGGTGGTGGTCGCCCAAGAGGCCAAAAGCCACCGAATTTCCGTGAGGGGTGGTCTGAAACAAACAACGGATAACTTTCCGTATAGCGCCACCACTTTTTCACTCATTTTTACAAAAAGGGATATATCATTGAGGTAAATTAGATACTATATTATTTCATATCGAATGAAAAAGTGGTGGCGCCATACGGAAACTTTTCCCAAACAACTTCAGGCCCCCACCAATGCCATTTACTGGATCCAAAGGACCAAATGCAGACTACAGTGGCTTTTCTCCAGTGGAGATTTTCTACTTATATTTCACTGCTGCTGTTTGGGATCTCCTTGCAACTGAAACGAACAGGTATGCAAACCAGTTCATGGAGGCTAAACCAGGTACATATCATTGGGCGAACAATCCCACAAACATAAATGAGATGAAGGCATTTGTTGCAATCCTTCTTGCCATGGGAATAAAGAGAATGCCACAATACCATATGTACTGGGCCACATCCGAGATGTTGATAAACCGATTTTTCCCGTCAATTATGCCCCGTAATCGGTTTCAGGCCATCTTGCGGTTCTTGCATCTTGCTGATAATCTTGCCCCTCGTCGACCCCAGGCTCCTCGTAACAAACTTGTCAAACTTCAGCCGTTCCTCGATATCACGCTACCAGCATTTTATTCCGCCTACAATCCTGGACAACAGCTTTCGCCGGATGAAAGTATGCTCAGTTTCAAGGGACGACTGAGTTTTGTACAGTACATGCCAAAGAAACCGGTAAAATGGGGCATGAAAGCGTTTTCACTGAATGAATCGAAAACGGGATACACATGTGCATGGCAACTTTACACCGGTCACCGGGACTACCCCGCCGTCGCTCCCCGTCTTCTTCAACCTGACCCATCTCAAGACCATCCAACGGACCTATACGTGAGTGGGCATGTCATTCTGGACCTTATCAAAGGTTTTGAGAACAAAGGTCACACCATATATTGTGATAACTATTACACAAGCCCGGCATTGTTTTTGAAATTGACACAACTTGGATTCGGGTGTTGTGGAACAGTAAAATACGCAAGTAAGGGCCTGCCAGAAATTGCAAATCCAAAGAAAAACAAGCTGAAGAAAGGAGATGCCCCTATTTTCCACAGTAAGGCAGGACAACTTTGTATTTCTTGGTTTGACAAGAAATGTGTCAATGTCCTCACCACTGTTGGTAATTGTACCACCATGAACAAGCGTGTACGGTGTCGTCATGGTGAAAATGGACACCGCGAAGTTATCAAGCCGAACTCAATTGATGACTACAATAAATTTATGGGAGGAACCGACCCAGCCGACCAGTTATTCCAATATTACAATCACGGTCACAGAAGCGTCAAGTGGTGGAAACGAGTTTTTTTCCATCTTCTTGAGGTATGCATGGTGAACGCACACATCGTCTACACAAGTATTCCCGACAACATCAAACTTACGTCACTGAAGTTTCGACAGGCAGTCATCAGAGGACTTCTTGAAGGCTGGGATCGTGACCAAACGCGTCGAGGAAGACGATCGACAAGGGAAAACTTGCCCGCACGGCTCACAGACCGTGGTCATTTCCCTGGCCGTGCTGCTGGCTACCCAGACTGTATCGTGTGTAGCGACCGCTCGAAGAAGGGCGGGCGAAAACAAACAAAAATATGCTGCACTAAATGCGATCGTCCAATGTGTGCAGTACCATGCTTTGCACGCTACCACACTAACTTGCATTGAACAGTTATTTTGCAGATCCACCTGCAACTGTGTGTGAATTTTTTAATTGTGTTTTCTTTCCTTTGAATATTGAGCAGTAAGCATTCTGAAGGGTACCTTTCTTTTGAAACCATTTAGTAAACAAGTGTCATCATTGTTTACATTATGCTTTTGTTCAATGACTTCATGTTATTTATCAATCTTGAAGTTGAATTGTTTATGTTTTCGGTCCTTGGACTTATAAAAACAATGTGCTACCTAACAAAATATATAGCAAAACAACTTGTTTTATTTTTCCTAATTTGTTGATGTAATAGTAATACGTCTTTATTGAGTAAAAAATGCAATATTGGTTGGATGTTTTAGTTTATTTAGACATTGCACATTGTATGTTATATAATCGTTTTACACTTTTCAAATTTTACTGATCAAGCTAAGTGCAATCTCATGTACATCTCGTTATAAAATGCCAGTTTTATTTTGCAAACATTTGTGATTTTAGAATGAAACAGAACTATTGCTTTCATGTTATTTACATTATTATTCCTAATTTGATTTAGGTTTGGACATGCGTGGACTGACCAAAACAATGTGCTAAAACATCAATATAAATATATAAACATGCCAAACAACTTATTTACTTGTTGGATACGTTACATTTCCGATAATAGTAAAGTTACATGTCTTTTTTGAGTAACAAAGTGCAATGTTAGTTGAATGTTGTAGTTCACTTAGACATTTTGTGTGTAGATCTGTATGTTATGTAAAAGTTGTTTATCAAACTTATGCAATACATGTACATTTATTGATTTTATTGTGCCATTTCTTTTGCACAAGTTTCTATTTGAATAACATGAACCAATCTAGATGAATGAACTAAGACTTGCCGTTATAAAATGCCAGTTTTATTTTGCAAACATTTGTGATTTTAGAATGAAACAGAACTATTACTTTAATGTTATTTATTATTCCTAATTTTACTTAGGTTTGGACATGCGTGGACTGACAAAAACAATGTGCTGAAACATCAATATAAATATATAAACATGCCAAACAACTTATTTACTTGTTGGATACGTTACATTTCCGATAATAGTAAAGTTACATGTCTTTTTTGAGTAACAAAGTGCAATGTTAGTTGAATGTTGTAGTTCACTTAGACATTTTGTGTGTAGATCTGTATGTTATGTAAAAGTTGTTTATCAAACTTATGCAATACATGTACATTTATTGATTTTATTGTGCCATTTCTTTTGCATAAGTTTCTATTTGAATAACATGAACCAATCTAGATGAAAAATAATAATATTATTATTAGATGAATGAACTAAGACTTGCCGAAATAATCGATCTGCTACATGTTATAAGCATATCTTTTCAAAACAGTGAAGGAAATCTGCATCTGAATCATTTATTCATTTGTGTGGCACAGAATTAGTTTAGAGTTTGTGATTATGGCAATGGTTTACAATAAATCTTGATGGTTGTTGCAATACTTGTTCATGAATGTTCTACATCAGTTGTGTGTGAAGGTTCGTGTGTGTGTAATAAATAAAATGTGTTTTGTGCAATTTTGCAACAAGCGTATATGTGCCATGAGATAAACATTTGTCCATTCAAGCTATACTATTACAAGATTTCTCAGCAAACTAGACACCAATGTTTGGTACAATTGTAACCAGTAGTTTGTTATCGAACAGGTTATATTGTCAGATAAGTTTCTAGACACTTTTCATGGGGGAAAATGGGTGGCCCAACTTATTATTTGTCTTGACAAAAAAAAATTCGGGGGAAAAAGGAAGAAAAAAAATCAACAGCCAGCCCTCCTGCAAAAAAAGAAGATGATAATATATAAAAATTTGGCATCATATGAAAGTTCATTTTATAAGCTACAAATTGCATGCACAAACTGTTTCCCCAAAAATCTGTCTTCACACAGTAAATCCAGCTCGAAAACAGTGTACCCAGTATGCTGCTTTTTGTGTGAAAAAACTCGGTACACAGCAGTGCGACCCCTGTTAACAATGCGGTATCCGGTTGGGCGCTTGCAATAAACAATGCGGTATTGAAAGGGTTAACTTTGAAAAACTGTGACCCTATGTTGACCTCTACTTCTGGGCAACCGGAAGTGGGACTATATATCAAGATCTTCACAACCGATTGCTTAAACTTTTTTAGTTATAGACTCCTTGGCATTGCAGATTAGTCTTTGGTAGCTGTGGGCCCATTTTGACCTTTACTTGTGGGTCAACCGGGGAGTGTGACCTAATACCAAGAGCTACACAACTTTTTTGAAACTTTTTTTCCAGTTATATATTCCTTGGGCAATGAAGCACATAATCAAAGCAAAACATCACGGAACAGCTTCGTGTTTGTTCACAAACACTTAATGTCTAGTTTTATTTTTATTATTAGCTGTTCCGACCGTCCGTCGGAACAGGTATTGTTTTCGTCTAGATTTTTATTGTTTTTATTATTATTATTCTTTGTTTCTCCCTAAATCCCATAGTGTTTGTACACGTTTTTGCGGCAGCCTAATCTCCTAAACCATAATACGAAAGAGTGAGTTTATTATACCAAATTGAAGCTTAGAACATAAGCTTAATTCTTATCGTAAAAAATGTAAAAAATTTTAATTAATAAGCCTGAATTAAGCTTGTGAATATTTACTTAGCAAACCTAGTTAACACCATATCTCAAAAATTAGACCGCCGATCCTGAAACTTTTTTCAGCTATACACTAGTCAGGTCCTGTTAATGTGATTTCCGACATAAAATTCTGGACGACGTCACCATGACGTCATGTAATGCACGTTTTGTGTCTGTGCACAAACACAATGGCTCTTCAAATCTATACTTTAAACTGGTCAAAAACACAATAACTTCTAAATAATTTATTTGTTAGTTTCCTAAATATCATATTATGTGTAGAAAAATACACTGATTCTAATAAGATTTGTTTCAGTCCATAAAAGCAATCAATGTTTGTCTATTAATTAATTAATCAATTAGAATCTTGGCATCATGGGTACAACGTAGTACTTCATAAATTGGGGCAGTCACTTTCATTTCAGTATTTAGACATCTCTATGGCTCTTGCAACACACTGCGGACCTGTATGGGTTGAGGACTCTCGGGGAGAGTCTGAGAAGAAGATGTCGTGATGTTTGCATCTTTAATTTGTTTTTGAAAAATGGCAACTAGTAACTAATTAACCACATGACCCTCATTTGCATATTCAATCAGAAAATCTTTGCAGCACCATATCTCAAGAAGTATACAGCCGATTTTAAGACTGTTTGTTGCTAAAGACTCTTTGGGGATTGCAGATTAATTTTGAAAAATCGTGACCTCAAGTTGACCCCTACTTCCGGGTCGGCCGGATGTGGGACCATATCTCAAGAACTATACAACAGATTATAAAACCTTTTTCAGTTATAAACTCCTTAGGCATAAAAATATAACTTTTGACAAACCGTGACCTCAAGTTGACCTCTACTTCCGGGTCAACCGGAAGTGGGACCATATCTCAAGAAATATACAACCGATTTTCAAACTTTTTTCAGTTATAGACTCCTTGGACATTCAAGATTAGTTTGAAACACATTTGACCCCACGTTGACCTTTACTTCCGGGTCGACCGGAAGTGGGCCAATATCTCAAGAAGTACAAAGCCAATGTTCAAACTTCAGTTATAGACTCTAAGGCAATAAATATTAACTTTGAAAAACTGTGACCCTATGTTGACCTCTACTTCTGGGCAACCGGAAGTGGGACTATATACAAGATCTTCACAACCGATTGCTTAAACTTTTTCAGTTATAGACTCCTTGGCATTGCAGATTAGTCTTTGGTAGCTGTGGGCCCATTTTGACCTTTACTTGTGGGTCAACCGGGAAGTGTGACCTAATACCAAGAGCTACACAACTTTTATGAAACTTTTTTTTCCAGTTATATATTCCTTGGGCAATGAAGCACATAATCCAAGCAAAACATCACGGAACAGCTTCGTGTTTGTTCACAAACACTTAATGTCTAGTTATTATTATTATTCTTTGTTTCTCCCTAAATCCCATAGTGTTTGTACACGTTTTTGTGGCAGCCTAATCTCCTAAACCATAATACGAAAGAGTGAGTTTATTATACCAAATTGAAGCTTAGAACATAAGCTTAATTCTTATCGTAAAAAAAAATTAAAATTGTTAATTAATAAGCCTTAATTAAGCTTATGAATATCTAATTAGCAAACCTAGTTAACACCATATCTCAAAAAGTAGACCGCCGATCCTGAAACTTTTTTCAGCTATACACTAGTCAGGTCCTGTTAAGGTGATTTCTGACATAAAATTTCGGACGACGTCACCATGACGTCATTTAATGCCTGTTTGTGTCTGTGCACAAACACAATGGCTCTTCAAATCTATACTTTAAACTGGTCAAAAACACAATAACTTCGAAATAATGTATCTGTTAGTTTCCTAAATATCATATTATGTGTAGAAAAATACACTGATTCTAATAAGATTTGTTTCAGTCCATAAAAGCAATCAATGTTCGTCTATTAATTAATTAATCAATTAGAATCTTGGCATCATGGGTACAACGTAGTACTTCATAAATTGGGTGCAGTCACTTTCATTGCAATGTTTAAACATCTCTATGGCTCTTGCAACACACTGCGGACCTGTATGGGTTGAGGACTCTCGGGGAGAGTCTGAGAAGACGATGTCGTGATGTTTGCATCTTTAATTTGTTTTTGAAAAATGGCAACTAGTAACTAATTAACCACATGACCCTCATTTGCATATTAAATTAGAAAATCTTTGCAGCACCATATCTCAAGAAGTATACAGCCGATTTTAAGACTGTTTGTTGCTAAAGACTCTTCGGGGATTGCAAATTAATTTTGAAAAATCGTGACCTCAAGTTGACCCCTACTTCCGGGTCGACCGGAAGTGGGACCATATCTCAAGAACTATACAACAGATTATAAAACTTTTTTCAGTTATAAACTCCTTAGGCATAATTATTCTTTGTTTCTCCCTAAATCCCATAGTGTTTGTACACGTTTTTGCGGCAGCCTAATCTCCTAAACCATAATACGAAAGAGTGAGTTTATTATACCAAATTGAAGCTTAGAACATAAGCTTAATTCTTATCTTAAAAAATGTAAACAATTTTAATTAATAAGCCTTAATAAAGCTTGTGAATATTTAATTAGCAAACCAAGTTAACACCATATCTCAAAAATTAGACCGCCGATCCTGAAACTTTTTTCAGCTATACACTAGTCATGTCCTGTTAATGTGATTTCCGACATAAAATTCTGGACGACGTCACCATGACGTCATGTAATGCACGTTTTGTGTCTGTGCACAAACACAATGGCTCTTGAAGTGTAAACAAACCCAGCTTTCCAAAACATAATTTATTCGATTAAAATTAAATTACATGTTGTACACTTCCCAAAATTGCTTTAGATTAGGATATATTTTATTGATGGTCATTTTAAAAGCATCAGAACTTATAGAAACAGTGTAATTATTTTAAAAAACCTGTATTTCCGGGGATGTTTTATCAAAGATCATGGGTACGGCGTAAAATTTGATTTGAATAGTCAAAATTGTAAAACTGTTAACTTGACCAAGTCCTTATACCAATTTCGACCGGTGTTATTGCGTTTTTTTGTTCAATATACATAAATTTATTACGGTAACCGACTAAACCGACTAGTCTAAACTTGTTCCCAAAATTTGACAAGCCTGAGCATGGTGCGTCGTGGACCGGGTTCATTTCAGCCGACGAGCGTGGACGACGAAAATAGACCGCCCGGGATTTGGAATTATTTACGGGTAAAGTCACCTTGTTCGCGCCGGTGACCATTTGCCTAAACTAATTCCAGTATTTCGCGTTACGTTCGGAAATTAGACCATGACAAACAAAAACTCTTTGACAGGAATACAAAAGCAGAGATTTTATTATGCTGACGTTTCTCTGGTGGTTGAGTGGCTCAGTTTTATAGAGCTGCTTAT